>NC_048232.1:17167995-17168359 GCF_002007445.2 Ailuropoda melanoleuca | reverse complement strand
TCTTATCATTCCTATTCAACCTCATACTAGAAGTTCTAGCTAATGCAGTAAGACAAGAAAAGAAAATAAAAGACAGATTGGGAAGGAAGAAATAAAACTGTCATGTACATAGGTTATGTAATTTTCTATGTAGAATGCCTTTAAAAATCACACAAAAAAATCCTGAAACTAAATGATCACAGCAAGTTTACAGGATACAAAGTTAATATACAAAACTAAATGGAGAGAGAGGTTAAGATGGCAGAGGAGTAGGGGACCCCTTTTTCAGCCGGTCCCTGAGTTGAGCTGGATAGGTACCAGACCAGCAGGAACATCCACGGAATCAGCCTGAGATGCAGGAAGATACATCTGGATCTCTACAAAT
>NC_048232.1:17104618-17164569 GCF_002007445.2 Ailuropoda melanoleuca | reverse complement strand
GGGGGGTAATCAGAAGGGGGAATGAAACATGAGAGACTATGGACTATGAGAAACAAACTGAAGACTTCAGAGGGGAGGGGGTGGGGGAATGGGATAGACTGGTGATGGGTAGTAAGGAGGGCACGTATTGCATGGTGCGCTGGGTGTTATACGCAACTAATGAAGCATCAAACTTTACATCGGAATCCGGGGATGTACTGTATGGTGATTAACATAATATAATAAAAAAAATTATTATTTTTCTTTACCAAGTCAAGGATTTTAAAAGAAAAAAAAAACTAAATGCTTTCCTGTATGCTAGGAATAAACAATAAATTTGAAATTTGAAATAAAAAAACTATTTTTATTAGTACCCCAAAAATGAAATACACATAGGTTTAAGTCTCAATCTACCAAGATATGTATAAGAGAAATATGAGGCAACCTATAAAACTCTGATGAAAGAAATAAAAGAAAACCTAAATAATTAGAGAGATAGCCCATGATTATGGATGGGAATACTTAATGTTAAATTGACAGTCCTGCCCAATTTGATGTACAGATTTAACTCAATCAAAATCAAAATAGCAGTGAGTTATTTTACCCCAAGAGTGATTCCAAAATTCATATGCAAAGGCAGAGACCCAGAATAGCCAGCACAATACTGAGGCAGAAGAAGTATGTCAGAAGACTGAGCGTACCGGACTCCAAAAATTAGCATGAAGCTAGAGTAATCAAGACAGTGTGGTGAAAAAAGAGACCTATAGATCCAAAAAGATCAATGGAACAGAACAGAAAGTCCAGAAATAGACCCATAAAAATATAGTCAACTGGTTTTTGACAAAGGGACAAAGACAACTGAATGAAGGATAATCTTCCCAACAAATGGTACTGGAACCACTAAACATNTGAATGAAGGATAATCTTCCCAACAAATGGTACTGGAACCACTAAACATCCACATGCAAAAAATATTAATATAAACACAAACTTTAGAGTTTTCACAAAAATTAACTCAAAATAGTTCATGAATCTAACTGTAAAAAGCTTAAATGTAAAATTTCAAAAAAAGATAACATGAGGAAAATCCAGGTGACCTAAGGTTTGGCAATGACTTCTTCTTTTTTCTTTTTCTTTTTTTCAGTAATCTCTACACCTAAATTGGGACTTGAACTCATGTCCTCAAGATCAAGAGTCACATGTTCTACCAACTAAGCCGGCCAGCTGCTCTGGCAATGATTTCTAGTACCCATCATCCAAAGCACTATGCAAGGAAGAAAAATATAGATATGTTTGTTTTCATTAAAATTAAAAACTTATTCTCTCTGAAAGACTCCTTTAAGGAAATAAAAAGACAAGCCACAGGCTGGGAGAAAATCTTTGCAAAACACATAATTGATAAAGAACTTGTATCCAAACTAAGAACTCTTAAAATTAAACAATGAAAAATAAATAATCCAATTCAAAAATGAGCAACAGAAAAAATGGATTAAAGACTTGAATGTAAGACCCAAAATCAGAAATCTTCTAGAAGAAAGCATAAGGGTACAATCCTTAACACCAGTCTTGGCAATGATTCTTTTGGATTCAACACTAAAAGCAAAGACAACAGAAACAAAAATAAAGGGACTACCTGAAATTAATAAGCGTCTAAAAAGCAGAGGTGGCTCAGTCAGTGAGGTATCCGACTCTTGATTTCAGGTCAAGTCATGATCTCAAGGTCCTGAGATGGAGCCCCACATCAGACTCTGCATTCAGCATGGAGTCTGCTTGAGATTCTCTTTCTCCCTCTCCCGCTGCCCCTCCCCTCACTCACATGTGCTCTCTCTAAAGTAAATATATAAAATCTTAAAACAAAAGCAAATGGGAGAAAATATTTGCAAAACATACATAGGATAAGGAGTTAATATTCAAAATATGTAAAGAACCCATACAATTCAATATCAAAACAAATAACAATCCAGTTAAAAATGGGCAAAAGAACTAAATAGGCATTTTCCCAAAGAAGATGTACAAATGTCAACAGGTACATGAAAAAGTACTCAACATCACTTATCATCAAAGAAATGCAAATCAAAACCATAATGAGATATCACCTCACAGTGTTAGAACGGCTGTTATCAAAAAGACAAGAGATAAGTGTTGGTGAGATTGTGGAAAGAAGAGAACCCTTCCACACTGTTGGTAGGAATGCAAACTGGTGCAGTCACTGCAGAAAACAGTATGGAGGTTCCTCAAAAAGTTAAAAATAGAAACACCATATCATCCAGTAGTCCCACTTCTGGATATGTATCCAAAGGAAAACAAAATATTGAGGAGCTATTTGGTCTCCCATGTTCATTCAAGCATTATTCCAATATCTAAGATACGGAAACAACCTCAGTGTATGTCAACAGATGAATGGATAAAGAAGACGTAGTATGTATAATAATAGGATATTGTTATAGCCATGGAAAGGGAAGGAAATCCCATCATTTGCAACAACATGGACCTTGAAGGCATTATGCTAAGTGAAATAAGTTAGACAAAGAAAGACAAATATTGTATATCACTTATAGGTGGAATCTAAAAAAGCCAAACTCATAGAAACAGAGTACAATGGTGATTACCTGGGGCTGTGGGTAAGACAAATGGAGAAATGTTGGTCAGACAATACAAATATCCAGTTATAAGAAAAATAAGTTCTGGCAATCTGATGTACAGTTTGGTGATTATAGTTAATACTATTATATACTTGAAAGTTGCTAAGAAAGTAGAATTTCAATCTTCTTACTACAAAAAAAGAAATGGTAATTATGAGACATGATGGACGTGTTAGCTAATGCTATGGTGGTAATCATTTTGTAGCATATAAATAAATCAATACATTCTATACCTCAAACTTATATGATGTTACATCAATTTTATTTCCATAAAGCTAGAAAAAAAATTTTAGTGGCAAAAGGCTTGGACACCTCATCTAAGAAGATATACAGGTGGTGGCAAAAAAGCATATGAAAAGATGATCAACACGATATGTGTTCAGAGAAATGCAAATTAAAATAATAATATAATACTACACACCTATTAAAACAGCTAAAATCCAAAACAGCAGGAAATCTCATCCCCTGCCAGTGGGAATGCAAAATGATACAGTCACTTTGAAAGACAGTTCAGCAGTTTCCTACAGAGCTAAACATACTCTTACCATATGATGCCACAATTGCACTCCTTGGTATTTAACCATATTAGTTGAAAACTGTCCACACAACTCCTTCACATAAATATTTAGAGGACTTAATAATCACCAAAAAGTGGAAATAATCGAGATGTCCTTCAATAGCTGAATGGATAAACAAATTGTAGTATGTCCATACAATGGAATATTATCAAGCAATAAGAAGAAATACACTATCAAGCCTGTAAAGACATAGAGGAAATTAAATGCTTATTCTAAGTAAAAGAAGCAAATCTAAAGCTATACACTCGTTGATTCTGACTATATGACTTCTTGCAAAAGGCAACATTGTAGAGATAATAAAAGATCAGTGGTTGCCAGGGGTTCCAGGGAAGGAAGGAAGGCAGGAATGAATTGATGGAGCAGAGAATTTATTTATACGGTACTGACACTATTTTATACAATCCTGTAACTGTGGAGACGTGACATTATGGGGTAGGGGAGAGAGGGGATCTGAGAACTCTCTGTCGTTCCTGTGCGATGTGCGATTCTCTGTAAACCCAAAACTGCTCTACAAAATAAAGTCTAAGAAGACCAAAAAAAAAAAAATTGGCATGAGTTCAGGAACCGAACAAGTGACCATGTTTTTTACTGTCAACCACCGTCAACCTTCTACATCTCCACATTTGCTTTTTCTGTTGGTAGAAGTTAAGCAGCACCCTCACTGGCTGCCCATCTGTGTTTCCCCTTAGGATGCCAAGTTCAACGGACCATATCCCTGTGGGTCAAGACCCCTTGGCTGCCCCTCTGACCTTGAGAGTCATTCTGGACACTCAGTTGCAGCCTCTGGGCTTCTAGCACTTAGAACCTGCCTCCTGGTCTCTATCACTCCAGGATTCCCTTGGATTCCCTTGGGTAAGGGAAGGAGCCCAGCTCTGTGACCACTTCTCCTGTCAAAACTCCAGGCTGCAGAGATCTGCCCCTGAATGTGCTAATGTCCCTCTCAGCAGCGCAGTCCTCATGGTCTTGGCAGGTGACATGTCCTCTGTGCCCTCCTATAACCCTCTAATGTATCTCTCCACTTCTATCCTCTACCAGGGAGACTCGGGCACTTCCGCCTCACTTGCCTTTAGCCACTGCTTCCTCCAGGCTTGTCAGAGCCTAGGTTATCCCCTGGGCTACTGACTAGGGTTTTAAGTCCTGCGTTCTGAAGAAGTTCTCCCAAGTCAATGAATTACTGTTTCTTCAGTCTTACATTCTGGCACCTTCAAAATCCACTTCAGGAGGGCATGGCAGAGGGCAGCAGGGGGGCACGTGGGGAAAAGGGCACCAAGGATGACAGAGTGCCCAGCGCAGCTGCTGCAGCCCCGATAGGAGCCCACTGGAGCCATCCTGGTGAGCGAAAGAGTGAATGAGCAGATGGTGGCCAGACCACAGAGGACACCACCATTTCTGCAGCAACCAGTCCAGGAAGCTAACCCACAACCATTGTAGCAACTGACATAGAATGGTTAAGACCTGCTCCAGGACCACCGGCTTTGCTCCTTCCTTGCTTCTGCATCCAACTCAGGATCAACCAGAGAAAGTCAAGTATGCTTCCCCAACCAATCCCCCAGCAGGCCTCACTTTTAGTTGGCGAGTCCGCCTCCAGCTTCCCCATGCCAACACAATCCAAGCAAGGCAGACCTGAAGCCCTTTTTCTTCTTTTCTTTTTTTCTTTTCTTTTCTTTTCTTTTCTTTTCTTTTCTTTTCTTTTCTTTTCTTTTCTTTTCTTTTTTCTTTTCTTTTTCATTATACAGCTTCCCTCCTTTTCTGTCTGCCTTTGAGTCGCTCCGCAAATGATGGCAGCTGGCTCTCTTGCTATGGCAAGCTCTGAATAAATGGACTCCATTTGTTCTCATTTGAGTGGTCTTTGTTTATTTCCACACTGTTAAGAGGGTTAATACCCTGACCCCCACTCCACTCCCTGCCCACTCTATGAGAGAAAATGCATCAGCTCAGGAACTTGGGGATGAAAATGCATTAATGTGTTTAAACCTATTCTTACTGCCTGTTATCTTAGACCACTCAGAGTACCATGTGTTATTTGGGTCCCCAAAGAGTAGATGCTAAAATGGAGGACAAGAGATTGATTAGGGGACAAAAGAATAAAGGGCCGGGAGCTGGAGAAGGAGGAAGTGTCTTCTAACACCTCACAGAAAAGGAGGAAGGGGACTGGGCAGCGAGAAATCTGGGGCTATTGCGCACAGAATTTTCCAGAAACCATCTCTTAACTATTTAGATGTTACAACCAAGTTAATGAAACCACCTTAGAGAAACAGTTTTGTGTAATCATAGCCATTTTCCCCAAAACTAAACATATAATTTTTGCCTTTAAGACTAGAAAACGTTTTGTTGATGATTTCGTTCCCACAGGAGTTGGGCATATAGTGTGATCATCACGTTCCTAGTTGAAGAACAGCCATCTGGAGACTCCGGAGTAATCAAAATTGTATAATATCTCAAACTGCGGAGTTCTATTGCTTTTCTCCACAGTGGGGTGGGTGTCTGTTATTATTGGTTTCCACCATAAAATAAATATAACTCTATAGAGAGCTAACTGTGCAGAAGTGAACAGAGTGTAAGAGAGGTCAGATTTCCAACAAATATTGGAGTTCCTCTTTTCAAAATATCTATTAGTGCACGGTTAAACTTTTTCAGCCACTTCTCACTCGGGGCATTTCACATTTGACTTTTTCCCTCTCCGCTAGAAGAGACAACCTGCACCAACACACTACCTTTGACCTGAGTTCCTCTCCAGAAAAAACAGAAGCTGACCCCAGCAGTACCCACCCTCCCTCCAGGTCTCTGGATGGGGGCATGCATTCCACAAGGCTAAGGGCCAAGACAAAATTATTCCATAGGTTATGTCCACCTGTGAATAAGCTGGGAAGAAGGAAAGAGACATTGAGTTGCTGTGAATAGAGGGTTCATACTCTAAATTTCTGTGGTTCCTCACTGCCCTCTCTCCTGAAACCCTTCCCCCACCTCCCATTTCTTTTACTACGCAGAGACAGGACAAGGGTAAGCATCAGGTTAACAGGGTGGTTCTGTTCAGAGTTTAGAAGCTGGCCTATTCTCCTTTTGCCTCCTCCATTCTGTCCCTCCCTACATGGACTTGTGTCACTGCAACGCCTCACCTGGACTTCCACCTTCACAACAACACCCAGTGACCTCAATCTCCTCACTTTGCCCTCAGAATGTCTTTCTGAAAACCTCCTAAGCATTCTGATTAACTGACCTTGAGAAGACAATGGACCTCCTAGAGAATTTGTGCTATTTAATGGAGCTTAATAATAAAATAATGTATTTGAATGTGCTGAATTTCAAACAATATTGAAAAGGGTCAGGATTTCTGGCTATGTGGGAGAAATGATTTCCGACAAGAGGGATTACTCATACAACCAGACAGACTCGTTTATTGTTGCAACATAAGATGAAGAAATGACTTCACAATACCAATAATAACACAACTGTCAATTTAGTCTTGGATACTGTTAGTTGCCACTAATAGCATTATTCAAGTTACCTCCAAAGATGGGTAAGGAAGAAGGATTTATTGGAAATCCACTTTAGGACTGGAGTTATTTGATCAATCCGTTTCTAACTGATAGCCAAGGACTCTTCCAAGTTTTAAGGAGATGATGATAAATAAGTCAAACAAATTTCATGTTTTTGTGTGCTCAGATTTTAATAGAGGAATCATCCAAAGAAAAATTAAGCAGTTAGTAATGAAAGAAGAAAGAACAGTGGGCAGGGAGGCGGAGAGAGAAGAAGTAGGAAGAAAAGAAGGGAAGGGGGTAGGAAGAAGGAAGAAGGAAAAGAATGAAATTTTCAAATACAATATTAAGTTCAATGAAAAAAAAAAACACACCAAGATATGATGATAGAAAACAGATGACAAGGTGATTTTTGACAAGGTGCCATTTAATCTGAGGCTTAAAAGTGAAATAAGTCAATCAGAGAAAGACAAGTATATGGTTTCACTCATATGTGGAATTTAAGAAACAAAACAAAGGATCATAGGGGAAGGGAGGGAAAAATAAGATGAAATCAGAGAGGGAGACAAACCATAAGAGACTCTTAACTATAGGAAACAAACTGAGGGTTGCTGGAGGGGAGGCAGGTGGGGTGATGGGGCAACTGGATGATGGGCATTAAAGAGGGCACGTGATGTAATCAGCACTGGGTGTTGTACACAACTGATGAATCACTAAATTCTACCTCTGAAACTAATAATACACTATATGTTAATTAACTGAATTTAAATTTAAAAGAAATAAAGAGTCACCACGGGAAGATCTGGAGGAAGTGTATTCCAAGCAAACAGAACAGCAAGTGCAAAAGCCTTGAGGCAGGAACACATGTGAGGCCCCTAGGACATATAGAAGAGGGAACGATGTGATGTGTTTGGGGCACAGGCAGCCTATCAGTACAGCTGAGCCCATGGACGGAGGAAAAGAAGGGCCAGCAGTGAGGCTACAGAGGTGGGAAGGAGCCAAATTACATAGGGAGTTTTGCCTTTAGTGTATAAGCAAAGGAACGCCATTGGGGGATGTCTTTTGTTTTTTGTTTTTCAGAAGCAGTCCCTCATCTGATCTACATTCTAAAAGGTCACGTTGGCTCCCGTTTGGAGAGTGGGTAGGAGAGGAACAGGAGTAGAAGCAGAGTAGTCATCTAGAAGGGTGTAGCAGGACAGAGGTGATGACAGAACGTCGTCTATGTTGGTAATGGGGGAGGTGGATGAGAAATTCAAGAACCGAGCTGTCTCTGGAAATGAACACCTTCTCCCGCTCTCTCTTTCTCTTGCTCTCACCCTGGTACTTTGCACATGAGGCCAAAGAGATGCTTCTTTCCCCTCTCTACTGGGGGCTTCAGCTGCTTATGCACAGACTTTGCTTCCTCAACTCTTCATTTGTGGCTTGAAGATAATCCCTCTCTGGGCCACTCTGACCCCTGAGATGCCAGGAGCTTTCAGTTTTAGTTTCATCCCTTCTTTCATTTAGTCTTTATGTTGATTAATCCACATTTCAGAAATAGAGTGGCCCAGCTCTTCATTTTATGCCAGCCTAGAAAGCCATATCAGTAGCCTTCCTAGTGATGGGTTGATCTGGTCTGAGGGTGCCCCATGGTCCAATCAAGTGCCTGATCCTAGAGCCAGAAACATAGTCCCTGGGGAGCACAGGCTGAGGTCAAGGCAAAAGAGGTCAGAGTGCCCCTTTATTTTTCCCTCCAAGTACACCTATCAACGTATTTCTTCTGTGTCCATTTACTTATTTAAGTTTTTGGAGAGAATTTGAGGGGCTTATGAAGCTAAGCACTTTATTTAAAAATCCAGGGAAAATACTCTTAAAAAATAGGGATAACAAATTTGAATACTGAATTAGCTACTAAGGACATGAAGCAAAAGTAGCTTATACTGGCCCAAAATTATAATAATTACTGTGACACTGCTCAGAAGTCTCTATTGAGGAAAGTTCAAGTATCTTAACATTGCAGATGCTTTTGCTTTGTTTGATAGGCCCTTCTAAGTAATCTGCCTGAGCAACTCTTGCTCATCCCTTAAGACGCAATCCTAACTTCCTCTGAAAACCGTTCCTGACTTCTGCCACCTCCCCGTTCATTTGTTTGTTTCCATGACAGCCAGCTCACATTTCTGTTATAGACTCTTATCTTGATGGTAAGTTTCAGTGTCTGACCCTCTCCTCTAAATTGTGACCTCTTTAGGGCTACAAATTCATTCACCTGTTTATCCTCAGTGCTAAATATAGCATTCATCACATATTAGTGCCCAATAAATATTCATCAAATGTATATATGGATGAATAAGCATCATATTATAAAAATAACTTCCTCTAGCTCTTACTGGCTTTTTAAAATTTTGTCTACCTGATGGGCAACTAATATTTGGCAAAGCAGGAAAAGGACAGTCTCTTCAAAAAATGGTGCTGGGAAAACTGGACAGCAACATGGAAAAGATGACACTGGGCCACTTTCTCACATCATACACACAAAAATAAATTCAAAATGGATGAAAGACCTCAGTGTGAGACAGGAAACCATAAAAATCCTAGAGAATACAGGGGCAATTTCTTTGACCTCAGCTGTAGCAACTTCTTACTAGACCCATCGCCAGAGACAAGGGAAACAAAAGCAAAAATTAACTATTGGGGCTTCATCGAGATAAAAGTCTTCTGCACAGTGAAGGAAACAATCAACAAAACTAAAAGGCAACCTACTAAAGAGGAGAAGATATTTTCAAATGACATATCTGATATAGGGTTAGTACACAAAATTTATAAAGAACTTATCAAACTCAACACCTAAAACACAAATAATCCAGTTAAGAAATGGGCAGAAGACATGAATAGATATTTTTCCAAGGAAGACATCCAGATGGTTAACAGTCACATGAAAAGATGCTCAACATCACTCATTATCAGGGAAATACAAATCAAAACCACCATGAGAGAATGCCTCACACCTGCTAGAATGGCTAAAATTAACAACTCAGGAAACAACAGATGTTGGCAAGGATGCAGAGAAAGGGCTCTTACACTGTTGGTGGGAATGCAAACTGGTGCAGCCACTCTGGAAAGCAAAATGGAGGTTCCTCAAAATATTAAAAATAGAACTACCCTATGATTCAGCAATTGCCCTACTAGGTATTTACCCAAAAGATACAAAAATACAGGTTTGAAGGGGTACATACACCCTGAGGTTTATAGCAACAATATCAACAACAGACAAACTATGATGAGAGCCCAAGTGTCCATCAACTGATGAATGGATAAAGAGATGGATACTCAGCCATCAAAAAGAATGAAATCTTGCCATTTGCAATGATGTGGATGGAGCTAGAGTGTATTAGGCTAAGTGAAATAAGTCAGTCAGAGGAAGACAAATACCATATGATTTCATTCATATGTGGAATTTAAGGAACAAAAAAGATGGATATACGGGAAGGGGAAAAAAGAGAGAGAGATTAGAAAACAAACCGCAAGAGACTCCTAATGATAGAGAAAAAACTGAGGGTTGATGGAGGGAGGGAGGTGGGGAATGGGCTAAATGAGCGATGGGTAATAAGGAGGGCACTTGTGATGAGCACCGGGTGTTATATGTAAGTGATGAATTGCAAAATTCTATTCTTGAAACAAATATTACACTATATGTTAACTAACTAGAATTTAAATAAAAATTTGAAAAAGAAAAAAAATTAGGGGCGCCTGGGTGGCTCAGTCAGAGATTCCAACTCTTGATTTTGACTCAGATCATGATCTCAAGGTCCTGGGATCAAACCCCACATTGGGCTCTGTGCTCAGCGTGAAGTCCACTTATGCCTCTTCTTCTGCTCCTCCCCCCACTTGTGCGCACTCTCTCTCTCTCTAAAAAAATAAATAAAATATATATATTTTTTAATTTTGCTTACCTGTCTAGCATACATTTTCCCCTTTTGGTGATAGTGGGCTGATTTTTTTTTTTTTTTTTTTTGAGAAACCACACAAACTAATTCTAAGCTCTTGCAGTTTCATAGGAATTGGCGGTATTGAAAGAGGACTCAGTCTTGGTCAGTCAGACACACCTACCCTCCTGGCCACAGTGACTCATGCCAGGATTAACATATGACCCAAGCAAAGCCAAGAAGAGGCAAGTCCCAGACTTCAGTAACTATCAGAAAAAAAAAAAAAAAAAAAGGTGCTCCTTCTACTGGGTGGCCAAGCCAAGAGAGCATAGGCCAGATTTTCTGGTGGCTACCTTGGCAACATTTGAGGAGAACCTTTCTTAGAATGAGGCCAATACATTTTAGATGAATTAGGTGAGCCAAGAGATGAAGATGGATAAATCTGTCTTTGCTGAAGTCCCTAAACACAGCCATGCAGAAAGCCGAAGCCATACCCCCAGAGTCTTCATTTACATAAGCTGAGAGAATTGCTCTCTTAGTTGGGTTTCTCTCCTAGTCAACCAAAAATGTTTGGACGAATGCATAAAGTTTTGTTTTGTTTTTTTCTCTCTTATTGTATTTAATATTGATTTCATATTTAAGGAAAAGAGGATATTTTTCAAATAAATCTCTTAGTTTCTCACTATTTGATTAGTTTTAAGAAAGCTTTATTTTATAATTGTTAAGCTTAGAGATATATTTCCTAAAAATTATAACCAAATCATAGATTTATCTTATGGTTTTCAATATGAGACTACTTAAAAAATGGTTTGTATAAAGTAAGTTTATATTAAGATATAATGAGAATGCCAATAGCACTCTCATGGTGTTGCTGGAAATTCACAGGAAATCTAATCTCATAGCTGAATAAAATGTTTCTGTTGGAAGTTAAAAGTGACTCTCTGATAAAGTAAGACGGTAGAGAACCTAAGTAGTAAATGCAAGATGAAGGGAATGGGGGCTCTTCTAATAGGGGCGCTCCTCATGTGAGACCTGTTTTCATTGTGAGCAGGGTGGCCAGTGCACAGCTTGGGCTAAGCAACCAGCAGGTGCTCACTGACTCACGGATCCTAGAAGAGAAAATACAGCAGAGTACTTGAAGTCCAAGTGTAAGTCTTGGGATCTCATGTGGGAACAGCAAGGAAGATGGAATAGGAGCCTCTCTGTATTTCCCACAAGCCAAACATCACAACTGCATAAGGACTAGGATTTGGTAAGGTGGGAAAATTGGTAAGTTATCCATCTACAGTATTATTTTATTTGAGGCTACCTAATTTAACCAATTTTGTATCAGGAAATGGCATAGAGGGGCGCCTGGGTGGCACAGCGGTTAAGCGTCTGCCTTCGGCTCAGGGCGTGATCCCGGCGTTAAGGGATCGAGCCCCACATCAGGCTCCTCCGCTATGAGCCTGCTTCTTCCTCTCCCACTCCCCCTGCTTGTGTTCCCTCTCTTGCTGGCTGTCTCTATCTCTGTCGAATAAATAAATAAAATCTTAAAAAAAAAAAAAAAGAACTGGCATAGAGGGAAAGAACACTCTGTTACGGCATAATAGATATTCCCAGGTAAAATCTATACCAAGAATACTTGTGGGCATGTGAAATCCTTAAACATGGCAATCCTGAAACTCTGTTTTGGAAAAAGAACCCCATTTAACATAAAATTTTGCTAGTTTACAAAAATGTAAGTCTATTTGTAAGTTTATCATGTAAGTATATCAAATCTTTACAAAGATATCTTATATAATTTAGAAGAATGTCACTCCAGTTTTCTCTCAATTATTTCATTTTATCTTTAATTCACACACATAAGCCTCTAGTATAGCTCCATCCTTCCACTCAACTCTTACTGAATATCTGCTATTTCAAGCACCCAGCTTGGCACTGGGCATACAGAGCTAATAACGGCACTATTCCAACTTCATGGAAATAACAGTAAATACTCAAGACCTCCATGCCAATTTATTCCAAAAGGATGTATTTTAAAGGATACGGTCTGCATTCAGAATTTGTCTGAACTCTATTGAAGATACGAAGAACATTTCATGAAGGACTTCAGCAGCACATAAGTGGCTGTCATCTCTGCAGATTGCACTGCAAGGGCAGATGAGAACTTCATGACTGCCTTTCAAAACGTCCCCCAAACTGTAGGTTATGGATAATTTTTACTTAACTCATGTGATTTGCAAAACTAGCAAATATTAATAAATAAGTTTTAAAATAAAAAGATGGAATGTTACAAATTTTACATTAGTTGATGCAGTTAAAAGCACATTATAAAATCTAATCTTAAGCAATGACAATCCCTGCAGCAAGGAAAGTCTGAGCTAGTGCTGAGAATCTGGGTTCGAGCTCAGGGGAAACATGGACATAGCAGCAGACTTATTTTCAAGGGATGAAATACAGTCTCAAAGACTCAAATAGATCACGGGAAAGAAGTTTGATTTCATCCCCATCAAGGCTCCTACATTACCCATCTATTGAAGTGCGGGACTCACTCTGCCTCCTTGATATGGAAGCTAATACGTTCAGTTATAACAACATGCCCAGAGCAATCCTTTTAAAAACTTCGGAATGATTTAGCTCCACTGAGGGACATAAATGGTCCTCTGTACACAAAATGCAGGCAGCTATTGAAATCAGGAATTCACCAGACCAAATGAAAAGAATCATAGAGTTTCTTAAAATAATGAAGCTTTCAAAATGTTCTTGAGGGCTATCCGGGTGGCTTAGTCGGTTAAGAGACTGCCTTCAGCTCAGGTCATGATCTCAAGGTCCTGGGATGGAACCCAGCACGGTTGGTCGGCTCCCTGCTGAGCAGGGAGCCTGCTTCTCCCTCTCCCTCTGCCCCTCCCTCCTCCCACTTGTGCTCTCTCTCTCAAATAAACTAAAGTCTTTTAAAAAAAATTTTTAAAAAATATACTTGAAATATGACTTTTGAACACTTCTTTTAATATCATAATATTCCAATTATCTTTCCCACGTAGTTAAGTCTTAAGCAGAAAATTCATACTCTGGCCTTAGAACCCAGAACCATAATTGCTGTGAACTTATTTAATTAAAGTATATCAGTCCGTATTTTTGGTTTTCTGTTAAACCCATACAAGTTTAAGACTTCTGTTCACCCATAAGTTTAGCTCTGCACCCATTTGAGAGATGGCAGTGACATAATTAATGCCTCTAAATCAGTTCAGATCTCCGGAAGTACTGAGACAACACAAGGAAAACATTACAGTCAATCATTCTTGCAAAATTAAAATCAGCAGGTGCTTGAATATGGCTGCCGCATAAATGGAGCCTTGCCTTGTATGAATCTCATGCTAATTAGCAGAGTGTGTTGTAATGACCCATGTGCCTGCTCTCCACTAGAATGGAGGACAAGGATGAAATCTTCATTAGTGTGTCCTCAGTGCATGACAGAGTAGAAAATGTACCCACCACTAATAAACTGCAGGCTAGGGTTTGCTACTGCTCCGGGAAAACATTTTAGAATAGTTCAGAGAAAGTATATGAGCCATTAAGGAAGAAAACAGTCCTGATTTTGCCCCTTCTTTTGATGGCCCCTGATATTATGGGGAGTTAGCTGAGAAAAATGTGCGTCTGATGTTAACTACAGTTGTTTAGAATTCCCTTCTCATTTAAAAAAAGGTCCCAGGGGCGCCTGGGTGGCACAGCGGTTAAGCGTCTGCCTTCGGCTCAGGGCGTGATCACGGCGTTACGGGATCGAGCCCCACATCAGGCTCCTCTGCTATGGGCCTGCTTCTTCCTCTCCCACTCCCCCTGCTTGTGTTCCCTCTCTCGCTGGCTGTCTCTATCTCTGTCAAATAAATAAATAAAATCTTTAAAAAAAAAATAAAAATAAAAAATAAAAAAATGTCCCAAACAATTCCAAAATATATGATGTCAAAGTAAAAGTAGATAGGTAATTGCATGCTGCTCTCCTCTGCTTTGACCTGACTACTGGCTTAGATGAGGGACTTCTGAAGACATTCTCCAACAAACAGAAGCTGTGGAGAATAACCAATAATTTAGATGACAGAATCAGGCTGCTAATTTAATGCCTTATTCTTAGCTTAAAAGATAACATTTTCAGTACGTGTCCAAAAAGATGTTAACCAAGCAATGCCACTTCTACAATTTTCTCTAAGGAAAGAAAAAAGTCATTCAAAACCTTTTTGTATTTCTTAAGATAGGGGAAAGTGTAAATAGTGGAAGTGTTTAATAAATATGACACATATCTACATTTTAGTTATTGAGAAATCATGACATAGATCGCGGTTGGCAAACTATGGGCTGCAGGCCAAATTTGGCCCATAGCCTGTTTTTGTATAGTCTGAGAACTAAAAAGTGGTTTTTACATATTGAAAGCTCTATAAAATAAAAAGCAGCAATAACAAAACAAAACCAGGAATACCATTCACCAGAGACCACATGTATCTCATGGGGCTATAAAATATTTGCTATCTGGTCCCTTGTAAAAAATGTTTGCTGACCCTTGATAAAAATTGACACAAAAAGATGTTCATATATTAAGTAGGACACAAGACAGCATGTGTAGTATTTCATTTTATAAAATTCTGCTGATGTATGTGTATACACACAGAAATATCTAGAAGAAAATGAGTGACAGTGGTGATTTCTGGGTTCTGAAATTGTACTTTTTCTTTATCCTTTTCACTCACAGATTGATACTTAAAGTAATGTACATGTGTCATTTTTATAATAAAAGCCTATTTTCATTTTGAAAACGAGAGCCCCCTAAAATATAGTTAATGCTGGTACTTAATCATGCTTCCCTTACGTGGCAGCAACTGCTTTTGGGACATGGCATGCATTTACTCACATGAATCCTTACAACAGCCAATAAAATATACACTTTTCTAATCTCGTTTTCAATTTCAGAACTAAGAGANACTTTTCTAATCTCGTTTTCAATTTCAGAACTAAGAGAGAGCTAATTATTTGTCCGGGTTGGCACTAGTATGTGGTGGAGCTGGGGTTAAAGTCTCGACAGTGCTGTCCCTGAGACTATGTGTCTAACCACTAGACAACACTGCCCTGCAAAGACATGGATCAGATGTGCCCTCGTGGCAAGGCTGGAGCAAAACACCTGGTATTAAATTTTATTGATATTAAATTTTATGCAATTTACAGTGTGATACGACCTCCAGAAAAAGATGTCAATCTTTTGTTTCATAAACAGTACCTAGAACCAAAGAAGTTAAGCTCCGCTCCACATCTGTAGTATTATTCAAAACTCTGAGAAGTGTATTCAGTTCTGAGTGTCCTGCTTGGCGGGAAAAATTGATAATCTGAAGCATTTCAAAGGGAGAACAAAAGAATGGTCAGGATGGAAAAGCAGCTCAAAGCTTTGTTCTAAAAAGTTTATAGCAGAAGACATAAATTAAGGAAAATCACACAACTGTCTTCCCTGTTTGAAGACCATTGTATAAGGGAGAGCTAAGTCTTGTACTCTGACTCCAGGGGCAGAAACAGGACCATTAGGTTACAAGTCAAGAGGAAGTAGGTCTTACCCTAATATATGTAAGAATGGTTTTTCCTAACACCTACAGCACAAGAAGTGGACTGTTCGCTCCAGTGGTGTGCTATTTCCCCAAAGCTTTTATAAAAAAAGAGGGACACCCCTCAAAGAGGATTGAATGTGCTAGCTTAGCCACAAATGGCATTATGAAGTGGCCACAGGCTGGAGGGTAAACTTGTTCCACACACTAGAAATAACTTGGACACATAAAAATTCGACCAAACGAACCAGCATTTTCAAACTCCATCCTAGGAAATATCCATCATTGTATCGAAAGTAATCATCTCTCTGCTCATGGATGAGGATATGAGAAAAGGCACATTAATTTTTCGGCATTTTCATTCTTCAAGGATATATGTAAGAAATAGAAAGTGAGAAACAAAACTGTGAACCCCAACACTCAGCCTGGATGTTGAAATCCAAATCACATCGTACTTTCTTAATGAAAGTGGCTCTGCTGCCTTGACTGTCTTCGTTAGCATTGCTTCCAGGACTATTCCAGAACTGTCCTTGGGTTTGCACCCAAAGATTCCTTGATTCACTGCCTCAAAACCCTCACCTTGCTGTTTCCGGCAATCCTAAACTATTGTATCATGACTCTTACCAATTCTAATCAAGTCCTTGCCTTGAAAATCCTGCCTTAAGCCAAATTTCCAATCCTCGGAGATGGTGCCAAAGCTTTATGAGGTGGGGTTCCTTCTTGCCATGGTAGGCAATACATTCAGCTTTGTCTTATCAAAACGCTTTGTTGTAATGTTTAGGGAGCCAGCTTTTGACAAAGGCAGCTACAGAAGAATGGCACCAAATAATAATGATTCCAGAGAGGGAGAGTTAGAAATGGGTACATAAGGAAGATTAAAGTAGTAAGGTAGAAACAACTTGGCAACCCTACGATCATGGTAGACACTGTGGTAATATGGTGATCAGTTCAGGAAAGAGGCGATTACAAATAGAGAAAACAAATTAATTGCATGTCCATGCGTGTTTGTGTTTAGGGAAAAAAAAAATGGAACTTGGATGATGCTACCTTTGCTATCTAACAAATGACTAAAACTCTTATCCCTCATATGACATATGGAAGACCTGGCACTCCAGGCTTAAAGATAGAAGCTAGACAAATAAATCACACATGTAATATGCCAAATGTTGTGATTAAATCTGGGTAATGCTCGTTTTCTTGACATTTACTTTTGTACTTGCCCTTTACCCTTTGTTCCTTGGCAAGAGTGCAGAGGTAGGAGCGAGAGGAAGGGAGCCATAGTTCAGGCTGCTTATTATTACAGACTTCATAGAATGGAACTTGAAAAGCTTGAAAGAGNATGCCATCATTTACTGTGTGTGGGTGTGCTGTAGAAACATAACAAAATTGCTTATGAAATGACCCAAAGGCGTATAGTGATTATAACTTCACACGGTAGACAGATACAGAGCATCCGACCCCAAATAAAATTGTAGAGTACGATGGTTGGGAACAATTCTGGAATCTAATGAAAAGATATGTAATATTTTCATCAAGGCTATGTTTAGAGTCTTTTACAGGAAAATGTGAACGGTGTTCGTTGCTTGTTCTCACTCCTGGAGAAACTGTGAAGGAGTAAAGAAAACGCAAGCACCAGGGGATGGGATAACAAAATTGACTATGATAAGAGAGCCAATAGGTGGGAAAGAGGAAAGAACTCATCCACTGAATCTCAGCACCAGGTGACGTTTCCCCCTGCTGGGCTGCAGATGTATGGATGGGGAGCGCGACCAGACAGGGCTCCAAGTGGCATTAAGAGAGAAGCCTCTTGCGGTGTGGTAGTCCATTCGGGCTCCTGTAACAGAATATCATAGACTGGGTGGCTTATAAACCCCAGAAATTTATTCTGACAGTTCTGGAGGTTAGCAAGTCCAAGATGAAGGTGCAGGCGTCTAGTGAAGACTCATTTCCTGGCTCACGGACAGTCATCTTCTCCATGTCCTCACATGGGGAAAGGGGTGAAAGAGCCATCTGTCTCTTTTCTGAGGGCACTAATTTCATTCTTTATGACCCTGTCACTTCTCAAAGGCCATCATCTTGGGGATTCCATTTCAACATAAGAATTTTGAGGAGACACACTCAGTCTATGGCATGCAGGAGGCAAAAAACAAGAGGTTCAGGGGTGAAGGATGAAGATAATGCAGAGCTAGAACAAAGGAAGAATCTAAGAGGATCTGAAATGGTACCCAAGAAAAGCTGATACAAACAATATTGAAAGCCATGAGACAGGATGGAGCAAACCAAGATGAGGAGAGAGAGATACTTTGAATCTNCTTTTTTTTTTTTTTTTTTTTTTTTTTTTTTTGCTCTCCAATGGTAAACAAAGGCGCATCTGGTATTTCTCACTCTATTCACTGTTCTATTTTTTATTACTTTCGCTTCAACCTCCTAAATGCCCAGAGGCATTGAGTTCTTAGAATTACAATTGAATAAACTCCAAAGTCAGAGAATATGAGATGTGTATAGTGTGGACTTGGGGTGGGAAAGCATGGGTCAGAGACCCTTGCAGCAAGACATTGAAAGATATGTTAAAAGCAAATGATTAACAAAAGCAAGCTGGACTGGGAGAGAAAGCAGACTCACCAANTCAGGGGTGAAGGATGAAGGATAATGCAGAGCTAGAACAAAGGAAGAATCTAAGAGGATCTGAAATGGTACCCAAGAAAAGCTGATACAAACAATATTGAAAGCCATGAGACAGGATGGAGCAAACCAAGATGAGGAGAGAGAGATACTTTGAATCTAGGGCCACCTCAGTGTTTCGAGGTCAGAGCGTTAAGGAACAGACATGGGAGAGGGGCAACCACTGGGGAGGTAGGATGAAAGCCAGGACAGGTGGCATTCTAGGAACTAAATTAAGGAAGGGATTCAAGAGGAGATGGTCATCAACTTGTCCAATGTGCCTGGGGGGAGAAACTGAGCAAAGAACTGATGGCTTACAGCAACAATGTGAAGGTTATTTATGACTTTGTCAAAACAGCAGGCAAGAGCCTACCAGGGGTTCAAGACTGGCTGCAGGAGAGGAATTGGGGAAAGTGATTATAGGTAACTCTTCCAAGAATTTTATTGTATTGAGAGAAAAAAAATGGGAAAGTCCTTGAAAAACGATGTGAGGTGAAAAGAGCTGCTGCTTCTTTTTTTTTTTTTTAAGATTTATTTATTTATTTATTTTAGAGGGGGGAGGGGCAGAGAGAGAGGGAGAAAGAGAATTAACCAAACTTCACACCAAGCACAGAGCTGGAGGCGGGGCTCTCTCTCTCGACCCGGAGATCATGACCTGAGCTGAAACCAAGAGTCACATGCTTAACCAAATGCGCCACCCAGGTGCCCCTTCCTATTTTTAAGAATAAAGAAATGGCATGTTCATATGTTTATGAGGATAACACAGAAGAAAGGACAAAATTAATAAGGCAAAAGAGGAGAAAATTGCTCAGGATTCCGTGGAGTGGGTAAAAGGAGGTACACTCCCCTGCGAAGGGGCGGGAGTTACAGGGGCAGTTGGCCCAGATTTCCTGGAGACGGGTCAGATTATCGAGAGATGCAGGTTGAGGTAGGCGGGCAGTTAATAGCTGTGGAGTTCTCTTTGGATTCTTTTGATTTTCTCGGAGACACAGAAAGCAAAATCATGAGCTGAGGATGAACATAGGAGAGGAGTACTAGAGGTTCAAGGAAAAATGAGATGCATACAGTTGTCCTACAAGAGAGGAGGGGAGAGTCAATGCACTGAGGACAACTGTACAACAGCAAGGCAGCATTCAGAGCCCCCCAGGGGGTAACATGGCCCTTATAGCACAGACTCCAGAGCCAGACAGTCTGCCTGAGAACCCCACCTCCACCAGCTTTTACCTGTGTTTACCTGGGCGAGTTAGTAACTCTCTGCCCTCCCTTTACTGCTCTACAAGGTAGGGATGATAATACTACTTTCCTCAAAGCATAGAGGACTAGATGATCATATATATTTATCATACATATACAGATGATCGACACACCGACAGCACAGAATCGTGCCTGAAACAGTAAATTTTATCTGATAGCCATTATCTGTATTGGTGTTAATGACCATGAATTTAAATTCAAGATAAACACCAAAGATCAATATTTATCTGAGTCGCTTAACTCCTTTCTCTTTCGGCGCCTAAGAAAATAAATTACCAAGTCCTGTGAATGCTAAATTTTTAAAACTTTTAAATATTATGTTGCATCACACAAAACTGCTCATTTTCTGCAAAAACTAAATGCAATTCAACTCTTAAGTTGCCTAATTTGTGTTAGACCAACTTTAGTGGAGGGACCCAAACCCTAATAAGACTGTGGGATTTTTGGAGTGCTTTATTGGCAAGTTTCTTCAAATGCTAAAACGCATCTGCATTCAGCCCTTCTGTATCTTTTTCTGTCTCTATTCCTAGCTCGTTTTAGAACTTCATGACATTCTGCCTCCCTCTCTCTCTCACACACACACATAAATCTAAAAACTTTCTTTGGGAAAAAAAAAAGCATTTTTTTAAATTGAAGAAAGAGGCATCTGGGTCAGTCAGGAGAGAAATGAGTGATGAGCTCTCAGAGGCTGAAAGGGAAGTGAGGGATTCAGTGAGTAGAAAGATCAATTGAGCCCTGGAGGGAGAAAAGAGAGCTTCAGCAGGGACCACTCCTGGGCCCGTGCCCGAAACAGAGATTTCCCAGAAAAACATCACAAAGATGAGTGATGACCCACAGGAGAAGCAAAATGCTCAAAACAATAACAACCCCCAAAACCCTCTAAAACAGTCAATGCTTGTTGAAAAACAAGGCACCAAACCTCAAGTCTGAACCAGTAGGACTTGCACTGTTTTTCCTGCAATACATAGCTCAAAGCATTCCACTCGCTCAAACATTTGTTCCATCCTGAAAACTTCCAAACGGTAGTGCAATTATCCAGTTTGGGCCCAAAGAGTCAATTAAAAAGGAACCTTCACTCTTCTCAACAGGTCTGTGTATAGATTTGCTGGGTGATAATTTACCTTCAAAAAACCAAATGTGGCTACAGTGTCTGAAGAGTGAAAATAGCATTTGAATTCAATCTGCTGCTTGGATTGCTAGGGAGCCTGTGTTTGCTCTATCTCCAAGCTGCCTTCCTCGAAACCGAGGAGATCACCCGGCGAGTGTGCAGCCTGCAAAGTCTCCCAGGTCTCTGGGCTTGAGGATAGCATTTCACAAACATAGTCAGTTTTAAAATATGCAAACGTCTGCCTATGTTTACACAGAGACCATTTTACTTTTCTAACTTAAATAGCAAAAATAAGATACATTTTCCAGAAGAATCCACTACCACATACTTCATTTCGAAGTCGAGGTGCCAAGATGCATAATGCGTATGTAATTTGTGCAATTTCTACACATTTTAATTGCCAAATTCAACTTGAACAAACTATATTAATGAAAATCCAAGCAGTTGCAGTAACCCTTGGCTTAATCCATATTTAACAAGTATTGACAGGCTTTTTTATTTTTTTTAGGACGGCAATAATCACACACCATCTGCTACCAGTTAAATGGAACTAATTCAATTGTTAAATTACAAATGTAAAGGACTGAGTTATAAATATGTTTGATTAAAATGGACCCTGGGCAGATTTCTTTTGGTGGCGTCTGGTGCAGCCAACTCTCAGTCATTTAAGGGTGAATAATTCAGTTCCTTTCCTTCTTTCTCCCTCCGCTTTGCAATTTCAGCGTATGAGCACTTCTGCAAGAAAATGAGCAGAGCATGAAGTGATGAACATACATCCATCCCGACCAGGTGTATGACTCCGTGTTAGAAACCATAACCACGCATTGTTTGGACTTGTTTTTAAAGGACAGAAAAGTGACAAAAATGCAGTACAATACTCAGCCTCCTGATGGCAAATACAAAACAGAATTTTTCATTGTACTGTATACTGCTCTGAATCATGAATTTCTAGACTTACAGACATGTTTAGTAGACAAAATTGTTATTAACCACGCTTCTTATTTTATCCAATTCTCCCTGAATCCATTGGTGAAATTTACATTCTCCATGAGTCAGTTTATAAAAATATCAAAGAATTTTGTTTAAACAGAGCAGATAGTCTCTTTGATTCCTAAGCTGACTAATATAAGAATAAAAGACCAAAAAAATATACAAAGGCAGAAGTACAAAGAGATCAGGGAAGAGACTAGCCGAAATGAGATTTCAACAACATTTTGAATTATGGAAAGTAGATGAAGAGATTGTAAATGACTTCACGGGGAGGAAGAGGACAGTAAGTCACCTGTCTCACAGAAATCTGGAGAATTTCAGCCATTGGAGACACTGACACCTTGGAAAGCGGAGTTGAGTTGCAGGAATAAAAATTAGGACTCTATTAAAAGCTGGCATGCAAATCTTAACCTCTTAGATCTCTCCCTAACCCAGCACACCCAGGCCATTGCCCTTTTTTCTAGTTCTTTCTCCTTCCATTCATCCTATGGAAGACCAAAGCTTCGCCTCGAAGAAATCCTGGACTTTCCTATTAGCTCTTAATTGCATCATTCATAAACGAGAGCATAGCAAAGGAACACTAATATTTTCAGAAGGTTCAGTGCTAGATATTGTCCATTTGCCTCTCCAGAACCACACTTCTTCCTCTCTACCCTGAAGTGTGACTTAGGAAGTCACGCTCTAGAGACCCAGGCCTGTCTCCCATGTAGATTGGTAAACGGAAGCACCAACCACAGACTGCAGGTGAAAGAACCGTGAAATCTCTCTCCCTCTAGGTGAGCAGTAGTAACATTCCCTTATCAAACAATATATTATTTATGAAACAATAAAATAGTGACTTTTTAAAAAAAAATAGCTATTTTCAGGCAACCCTCTTCTCCAGTGGCAACTATCATTAGTGCTCCTTCCAGGTTCCAACAATTTATCCCTCTTCTGCCCTTTAGGCCTCGGGGAAGTAACAGCTCTTTCTGGCTGCTAACCTCTGCTTTTCACCATTCCTTTTTGTTAACCCTTAACCCTGCAAACAGATCTTGCTTGTGTGTGCCAGCTGTTTTCTATCAGAATCCTATGGACACAGCCTCTGACTTGAAAGACATAGACCAAGCCAAACAAGCAGAGATACCTTTTTAGAAATAGCTGATAACATAGGAACAGAAGATATAAAAAATAACATCAGAGAATAAGAGAAGGTATTAAGATAGTACATTCAATGAACAACAATAAGAACATAATACTAAAGGAAAACATCAGAGAACCAAAAAATTCTCTTGGAAATTAAAAATGTAACTAACTGAGATTTAAAAAAAAAAAAGATAGAAGATAGAACAAAGAAAATCTATGAGAAAATAGATCAAAAAGACCAAAACAGGAAAGTGGGAGTGAAAATACATGAAAATTTGAGCATTGATTCAGGACATAGAACATTCCACTAATAATAATCCAGAAAAAGAGAACAGAGAAAACAAAGAGTAAATTATCAAGAAAAGAATTTAAGAAATAAGGGAAGTTTGGTGAGAGATATGCAAGAATTATTGGTACTATTTTTGCAACTTTTCATTATTTTGAAATTATTTCAAAGCGAAAAGTTTATTTAGATGGTACATGTATATATATAACATATAAAATCTTATTTATATATATACATATATATGTATATATATATTCAAGTAGGAAAAAACATGTAATATACAAAGGATCAAAATGGCTCTGGACTGGGACACCTGGGTGGCTGAGTCAGATAAGTGTCTTCCTTCGGTTCAGGTCATGATCCCAAGGTTCTGGGATCCAGTCCCATATCAGGCCCCTCACTCAGCGGGGAGCCTGCTTCCCCCTTTGCCTGCTGCAACCCCTGCACTTTCTCTCTTTCTTTCTGTCTCTCTCTCTCTGACAAATAAATAACATCTTTTTAAAAAATGGCGCTGGACTTCTTGATGGTAATGCGGGTGTGAAGGCAATGAAGCAATAATGTCAAAATTTTGGCGGGAAATTACTTTCAACCTAGAATTATGAACCCAGTCAAACTGCCATCCAAGTTTTAAGTTCAAAATAAAGATATTTCAGGGGCGCCTGGGTGGCACAGCGGTTAAGCGTCTGCCTTCGGCTCAGGGCGTGATCCTGGCATTATGGGATCGAGCCCCACATCAGGCTCCTATGCTAGGAGCCTGCTTCTTCCTCTCGCACTCCCCCTGCTTGTGTTCCCTCTCTCGCTGGCTGTCTCTCTCTCTGTCAAAAATAAATAAAATCTTTAAAAAAAAAACAAAATAAAGATATTTCAAAACTTGTAAGAACTGCAGAAAATTTATCATCAATGCTCTTTTCCTTAGGAAGCAGCAATAGAATGTGTTACAGCAAAATAAGGTAGAAAACCAAGAGAGGAAGACTTGGGATCAAGAGATAGGCTTTCAATCATTGCACCTAGACAGCCGGAAGTCCCAGGAGGACAGCCATGGAACACATCTAGAGGACAGTCCATCAGGCAGGAGCAGGGCCAAGAGATACAGCAGGACGTTTCCAGGAGAGAAGAGAGGAATTGTGGGTTAATTGATGAGTTTGAATATTTGGGGGGGGGAAAAATGAGACTGCCATTAATTGCAGAAAAAACCAAAATGTTGTGCCAGGAAGAAAACCATCAGCAGTATTCACCTAATAATGATAATGTGAGCACTGATTATTGGTGTAAATAAAAACCCTAATGCAAAGGGTGTCTGAGAGAGGCATCTCATCAACCCCCATTATAGGAAGCAAAGTCCAAAATCGATAATAAAGAAGTAACACTTATATGTTGTTTGAAAACATGGATGTACATGCCAGAAGAAATAGCAAGGGAATTAAAAGTTATTGCTTTTGCAGAAAGAGACTAAGGGTTGAAAGGAGTCAGGGTGGCAGACCCTTGTTATTTAGGGTAAGCTTGGCCTTTGAATATTAAGTGCACATATTACTTTGATAAAAATAAAATAAAAAATAAAAATACAATGACCAAGTACTCCTTATATGCCCTATCACTTTTGGTAAAATATATTTATATCTATATCACTTGTATCGATATCTAAAGATAAACTTAACTAACTTCAAGGAGCTTCTTCATGAAATAAATAACCTGTGGAATGGAAATAATGATGCACCTTGAAATCACCTAGACAAATGATCATTTGTTCTTATCTCCTTCGATTTTCCAGAAGAGTCGTAATTTCAAATAATTTATCCTACTATCCTGATAAATATTCTGATGCTCATCAGATAATGTGACCTAATTTTCTGATTGAATACTATTGTTCCTCTGCCTTTAATGTATGGCTAATGTGATTTAGGCACTTCAAAGAACTGAATGCTGTGCTATCACGAACCTTTTACACAAGATACAGAAAAACCTATTGCCTATATCTTCAGTGTGATAAAGGTCACCTTCAGACAAAACAATCATCGTGCTGTTTTAGCCTTGGCATTTAAAGAATTACAGCTACGGTTCTAGAAATATAGATCCATTTTGAAATCACCTGCCACAGTTTGCTTAACCTTTTCAGATAGTTAAATCATAGGTGTGCTGCAAGTAAAGTAAAGAGCTTTAAGAGAAAATATGTAAGTGCTGGATGATGAGGCAAAGGGAAAAATGAAGCAATAATGCTTTCATATCCATCAGTTCACTGAATTCTTTTCTTGATATTTTTAATTAAGTTTTTTTTTAATTTCACTATTGTTAACATACTGTGTTATATTAGTTTCAGGTATAAACATAGTGATTCAACAATTCTATACACTATTCAGTGCTCATCATGATAAGTGTGCTCTTAATTCTTCATCTATTTCACCCATCCCCCAACCCACCTCCCTCTGGGGACCACTAGTTTGTTCTATATTGTTGAGTGTTTCTTGGTTTGTCTCTCTCTCTTTTTTCCCTTTGCTCACTCATTTTGTTCCTTAAATTCCACATATGAGTGAAATCATACAGCATTTGTCTTTCTCTGTCTGACTTATTTTGCTTTGCACCATTCTCTCTACCTCTAACACGTCATTGCAAATGGCAAGATTTCATTCTTTTTTTATGGCTGAACAATAGTTCATTGTATTCATCTATCGATGGGCACTTGGGCGGCTTCCATAATTTGGCTATTGTAAAGAATGCTGCAATAAACATAGGGATGCATGTATCCCTTTGAATGTGTGCTTTTGTATTTTGGAGGTAAGTACCCAGTAGTGCATTACTGGGTCATAGGGTAGTTCTATTTTTAGCCTTTTGAGGCACCTCCATACTGTTTTCCACAGTGGCTGTACCAGTTTGCATTCCCACCAGCAGTGCATGAGGGTTCCCCTTTCTCACACCCTTGCCAACACCTGTTATTTCTTGTGTTTTTGATTTTAGCATTCTGACAGGTGTGAGGTGATAATCTCATTATAGTTTTGATTTGTATTTCCCTGATGACGAGTGATGTTGAGCATCTTTTCATGTGTCTGTTGGCCACCTGGATGTCTTCTTTGAACAAATGTCTGTTCATTACTTCTGTCCATTTTTTAATTGGATTATTTGTTTTTGGGTGTTGGGCTCTATCAATTCTTTATATATTTTGGATACTAATCCTTTATTGGATAAGTCGTTTTTGTATATCTTCTCCCATTCAATAGGATGGCTTTTCGTTTTCTTGATTGCTTCTTTGCTGTGCAATAGCTTTCTCTTTTGATATAGTCCCAATAGTTTATTTTTGCTTTTAAGTCCCTTGCCTCAGGAGACATATCTAGAAAATTGTTGCTACAGTCAATACCAGAAAAATTGCTGCCTATTTTCCTCTCTAGGATTTTTATGGTTTTAGGTCTCATATTTAGGTACATGAACCATTTTAATTTACTTTTGTAGATGGTGTAAGAAAGTGGTCCAGTTTCATTTTTTTTGCATGTAGCTGTCCAGTTTTCCCAAAAAACATATTGAAGAGACTGGTTTTTTTTTATATTAATATTCTTTCCTGCTGTCAAAGATTAACTGACCACATAACTGTGGATTTATTTCTGGGTTTTCTATTCTCTTCTGTTGACCCATGTGTCTATTTTAGTGCCAGTACCATACTGTTTTGATTACTACAGCTTTGTAATATAACTTGAAGTCTGGAATTGTGATGCCTCCAGTTTTGTTTTTCTTTTTCAAGATTGCTTTGGCTATTTAGGTTCTATTGTGGTCTCACATAAATTTAAGGATAGTTTGTCCTAGTTCTGTGAAAAATGCTGTTTGTGTTTTGGTAGGGATTGAATTATATCTGTAGATTATTTTGGGTAGTATAGATATTTTAACAATATTTGTTCTTCCAATCCATGAATGTAGAATATCTTTCCATTTCTTTGTGTCGTCTTCAATTTCTTTCATCAATGTTCTATAGTTTTCAGAGTACAGGTCTTTCACTTTTCTGGCTAAGTTTATTCCTAGGTATTTTATTATTTTTGGTGCAATTTTAAATGGGATTATTTTCTTAATTTCTCTTTCTGCTGCTTCATTATTAGCATAGAAATACAACAGATTTCTGTATGTTGATTTTGTATCCTTTAATTTTATCAAATTAATTTATCAGTTCTAGTAGTTTTTTGGTGGAGTCTTTATGGTTTTCTATATATAGTATCATGTCATCAGCAAATAGTGGAAATTTTACTTCTTCCTTACTGATTTGGATGTCTTTTTGTTGTTGTTGTTGTTGTTGTCTGATTGCTGTGCCTAGGACTTCCAGTGCTATGTTGAATAGAAGTGGTGAGAGTGGACATCCATGTCTTATTCCTGACTTAGGGGGAAAGCTCTCATTTTCCCCCATTGAGTATGATGTTTGCTGTGCATTTTTCTTTCTTTTTTTTTTAAGATTTTATTTATTTATTAGACAGAGATAGAGACAGCCAGTGAGAGAGGGAACACAAGGCAGGGGGAGTGGGAGAGGAAGAAGCAGGCTCATAGCGGAGGAGCCTGATGTGGGGCTCAATCCCATAACACCGGGATCACGCCCTGAGCCGAAGGCAGACACTTAACCTCTGTGCCACCCAGGTGCCCCATGCTGTGCATTTTTCATATAAGGCCTTTATTATGTAGTATGTTCCCCCTAAACCCACTCTGTTGAAGGTTTTATATCATGAATGGATGTTGTACTTTGTCACATGTTTTTTCTGCATCTATTGAAATGATCATATGGTTTTTATCCTTTCTCTTACTGATGTGATGTATCACATTGATTTGCAAATGTTGAACCACCCTTGCAACCCAGAAATAAAAGACCACTAATCATGGTGAGTGATTTTTTTTTTTTAATGTACTGTTAGATTTGGTTTGCTAGTATTTTGTTGAGAATTTTTGCACCTATGTTCATTAGAGATACTGGCCTGTTGTTCTTTTTTTTTTTGGAGCATCAATATCTGGTTTTGGTATCAGAGTAATGTTGGCTTCATACAATGAACTTGGAAGTTTTCCTCCATCTTCTGTTTTTTGGAGTAGTTTGAGAAGAATAGGTATTAACTCTTCTTTAAATATTTAGTAGCATTTGCCTGTGAAGTCATCTGGTCCTGGACTTTTGTTTGTTGGGAGTTTTCTGACCACTGATTCAATTTCTTTGCTGGTAATTTGTCTGTTCAAATTGTTTACTTCTTCCTGCTTCAGTTTTGGCAGGTTATACATTTCTAGGAATTGATCCATTTCTTCTGATTTGTCCATTTTATTGGCATATAACTTTTCATAATATTGTGTTACAATTGTTTGTATTTATGTGGTGCTGGTTGTTATTCCGCCCCCCCTTTCATCAGTAATTTTCTTTATTTGAGTCCTCTCTGGCTTTTTTTCTTTTTTTTTTTTTTTTGATGAGTCTGGCTAGATGTTTATCAATTTTGTTGGTCTATTCAAAGAACCAGCTCTTGCTTTCATTGATCCGTTCTGTTGTTTTTTAGTTTCTATATCATTTATTTATGCTCTAATCTTTATTATTTCCATCCTTTTGTTGGTTTTGGGTTTTGTTTGTTCTTTTTTATCTCCTTTAGGTGTAAGGTTGGGTTGTTTGAGATTTTTTAATTGCTTCTCGAGACAGGCCTGTATTGCTATAAACTTCCCTCTTCGAACCATTTTTGCTGCATCCCAAAGATTTTGGACCATTGTGTTTTCACTTTCATTTGTTTCCATGTAATTTTTTATTTCTTCTTTAATTTCTGTTTGACCCATTTATTGTCTACTAGCATGTTATTTAACTCTATGTATTTGTGGTCTTTCCAGATTTTTCTTGTGGTTGATTTCTAGTTTCATAGCACGGTGTTCAGAAAAGATGCATGCTATGACTTTGATCTTTCTATATTTGTTGAGGTCTGCTTTGTGACCTAATATGTGATCTGTTCTAGGGAATGTTCCATGTGAAATTGAAAATAATGTGTATTCTGTTGTTTTAGGATGGAATGCTCTGAATATATCTATTAAATTCATCTATTCCAGTGTGTCATTCAAAGCCACT
Organism: Ailuropoda melanoleuca; assembly: GCF_002007445.2. Lineage (NCBI taxonomy): Eukaryota > Metazoa > Chordata > Mammalia > Carnivora > Ursidae > Ailuropoda > Ailuropoda melanoleuca. The sequence continues at coordinate 17,134,973 of NC_048232.1, read as the reverse complement.
GTTTCCTTATTGATTTTTCTGTTTGAATGATCTGTCAATTGATACAAGTGGAGTGTCAAAGTCCCATATTATTAAATACATATTATTATTGTATTATTATGGATTAGTTCCTTTATCTTTGTTAACTGTTTTATGTATTTCACTCTGTGGTTGAGTGCCCAAATATTTACAATTGTTATATCTTCTTGTTGGATTGTCCCTTTTATTATTATATAATGTCCTCTTTGTCTCGTTTCAGTCTTTGTTTTAAATTCTGTTTTTTTTATATAAATTGGTTTATTTAGGTTTTATGATTATTTACCAATCATGTTTGTTGATGTATATTTTCCTGAGTGTCATTAATTTTACTTTAATTGTCAGAGCATGAGAATTGATTTCAAAATACCATTATTGTTTAAAAAATATATTTTGGTCATTAGAAATTTTTTTTTGTCTTTTTATCTGGATTTTAATCATTATGTTTATGTAGCTCACTTGTGACTTTAGAGACTTAATTCTACTTATTACATTTTTTACTTTTTTCTTCTTAAAGTAATTGATTTCCAATTGGAGATATTTAACATAGTTATATTATTTGTTTCTTATTCAATTGGTAATGTGTTTAAGACTAACATTTTGCATCTTAAAGCAGCTTCTATTACTTTTGAAGTTTTGCCACTTAGTGAACCTTTGGTTCCATTTTCTTTCTTTTCTTTTTTTTTTTTATTTTAATGTCTTTTCATTATATTATGTTAGTCACCATACAGTACATCCCTGGTTTCTGATGTAAAGTTCGATGATTCATTAGTGCGTATAACACCCAGTGCACCATGCAATACGTGCCCTCCTTACTACCCATCACCAGCCTATCCCATTCCCCCACCCCCCTCCCCTCTGAAGCCCTCAGTTTGACCGGTATAAGTATTGCTACCCCAACTTTCTTTTGACATCCATTTTCATGATGTTTCTCCACCCCCTCACTTTCAATCTGCAGGTGTCTTTAGGTCTGAAATGAGTCTCTCGTAGGCAGCATATAGATGGGTCTTGGTTTTTTATCCATTCTGACACCCTATGTCTTTTGAATGGATCATTTAGGCCATTTACACTCAAAGTAATTATTGACAGATGTGTATTTATTGCCATTTTGTTACTTGCTTTGTGGGTGTTTCTATAGATTTTCTCTGATCCTTTCTTCTCTTGCTCTCTTTCATGATTTCCTGGCTTTCTTTAGTGATAAACTTAGATTCTTTTCTCCTTATTCTGTGCATATCTATTACTGGATTTTGCTTTGTGATTACCATAAGGTTTATACATAATGTCTTCTGCATATAGCAGTCTATATTAAGTTGATGGTTGCTTAAGTTTGAACCAATTCTTAACTCTTCCCTCCTCCCATGTTTTAGGTATATAGTGTCATATTTTACATCCTTTTATTTTGTGAGTCCCTTTACTGATTTTTTTACAGATGTACTTATTTTTACTGTTTTTTTATAAAGATTTTATTTATTTATTTGACCGAGATAGAGACAGCCAGCAAGAGAGGGAACACAAGCAGGGGGAGTGGGAGAGGAAGAAGCAGGCTCATAGAGGAGGACCCTGATGTGGGGCTCTATCCCACAACGCCGGGATCACGCCCTGAGCCGAAGGCAGACGCTTAACAACTGCGCCACCCAGGCGCCCCCAAGCTATTGTTACTTTAAATAAATAAAGTGCCCCCTTTTCTCTCTTCTTCTTCTTCTGAGATCCCTATAATGCAAATGTTATTATGCTTGATGGAGTCACAGAATTCCCAAGGTCTATTTTCAGTTTGCATAATTTTTTCTCCCTCACCCGCTCAGCTTCATTACTTTCTATTACTCTTATCTTCCAAGTCATTAATATATTCCTTTGCTTCCTCTAGCCTGCCATTTATTCCATCAAGTGTATTTTTAATTTTGTTTACTGTATTCTTCATCTCTGATTTGTTCTTTTTTATCTCTCGGTTAAAGTTTTCGCTGATGTCCTCCACTCTTTTCTCAAGTCCAGTATCTTTATAATCATTACTNTCCATCAAGTGTATTTTTAATTTTGTTTACTGTATTCTTCATCTCTGATTTGTTCTTTTTTATCTCTCGGTTAAAGGTTTCGCTGATGTCCTCCACTCTTTTCTCAAGTCCAGTATCTTTATAATCATTAAATTCTCTATAAGGTGTATTATTTATATCTGTTTTACTGAAGTCTCTTGCTGTGGTTTTGTCCTGTTTTTTCATTTGGGACATATTCTCTGTCTCCTCACTTTGTCTACCTACCTGTGTCTGTTTCTATATGTTAGGAAAGTCAACTACATCTCCTGCTCTTGAAGGTAATGGCCTTATGAAGAAAGGGTCCTATAATGCCCTGCAGTACAGTGTAGTGTCGCTTCAGGTAGTGTCTCCTATGTATGCTGCCTATGCCCTTCTGTTATGTTCTGGCCACTTTTTCCTTCAGTCCAGTTGTCTGCAGAGGTTCTTTTTGCCTATTGTGGGCAGTGTTTGGTCCCTAGCCAGGTGGGGTGCATTTTAACAAGCTTTATGCTGGTCTGCTTGTCAAATGAGACCTGTGGCTGCCACCATTCAAATCAAGGCCCCTCAAAATGTATGAGTCAGAGAAGTGGTGTTGGTGGGGTTTATGCGGGTCTTCTGGGCAGTAGGGGAGGAAGTGCCCACAGCGCCGAGACTGAGGCAAGCACGGCTGGGAAAGACAGATCTGCCTAAGTGCGGGGTGGTGAGGCCGGATATATGCATTTAGGTAGGTATCAGCACCACGCTAGTCCCCGCATGTGACCACGCGTTTATGCTGGAGGTGTGGGGCAAGGAAATGGCACCTGCCAGCTCCTTTGTTCCTGGAGGGGTCTCCCCAAATCCCTGCCTCTCCAGCTAAGCCCTGAGATGCATAAATAACTCTCCCTCCCATGTGCCACAGACATGTTTTAAACTGCTGCTTTTATGCTATATCTCCACAGGCTATCTCCCAGAGCTGAGCCTACTGATTTTTTTTAAATCCCAGGCTTTAAGTACTATTGTTTGTAATAACTCACAAAATTCCGCCCCTCCCGATTTCAAAGCCAAGTGTTATGGGGATTCATCCTCCCCATGCAGGCTGCCCTCCGCAGTGTGATAGTCTGTTTCTTGCTCTTCTGCGTGCTGCTGGCTCCTTCTCCATCACAGGTGGTCTCTTTTGCTCCCAAACCAAGTCTCCGCCTTCCTTACTTTCTTCCATGTGGCCCCTTCTCTACCTTTAGTTGTGGAGTTTGCTCTGCCAGTCTTCAGGTTGTTTTCTGGTTTATTTACACTGATCTGAGTATTATTCAGTTATATCCATGGGAGGGGGTGAGCTTAGGGTCCTTCCACTCTGCCACCTTCCCAGCCTTATCCCACTGCATTCTCTTAACCAATGCAATGGACTGTCTACACATAATAGATGAGGAAACTAAGATTCAGAGAGCTTTTAACATGCCAAGGATCACAGATTGATTTAATTAAACAAATATTGAGCTGCTACTGTATTATCAGATACTGCACCACCACACACTGGGAATATGAGGATGATGATTTTCAAGGAGCTCATAAAATCAGGAAGAACACATAAAAAACCACTAATAGATAAGTAGGGGACTATGGAAGCATTTGGGAGAGGCAGCCAACCCAGGGTATCCTGGGAAGGTAACAGCTTAAGCTGAAACCTGAAAAACAAGTAGGAATTAGGTAGGCAAAATAGTTAAGCTTTCATTTCAGTGATACTGTTTTAACATTTGTTGTTAAGTATTTAGAGGATACCCAATATATTCAGTGTATGGTTCCCATCTGTTATGGACTAAATGTGTCTCCAGAACATTCCTATGTTAAGCCCTAACCCCTAATGAGATATTTGGAAGTGGGGCCTTTAGGGATTAAGTTTAGATAAGACCATGGGGGTAGGGGCCCCATGATAGGATTAATGTCTTTATAAAATGAGGAGGACAGACCAGAGCTCTCTCTTTCTCCCCACCTTATAAGGGCACGGTAAGAAGATGGCCAGCCAAGAAGAGGGCCCTCACCAGAAAACAAATCAGCCATCATCTTGATCTTGAACTTCCATCCTCCAGAACTGTGAGAAAATAAAATTATGTTGTTTAAGCCACATAGTCTATGGTGTTCTGTTATGGTATCCCCAGCTGACTCATACATCACTTTTTATAAAATTCAAAATCTACCTAAGAAGGTAGGATAGAATCGCAGAACAAATTAATAGGTCAGACAGAGTCAGAATTGAATAAAGTGACCTAGTTTTGAATATAAATTCTTCAAATAACTGAACCTGTCCAAGACAGAGTTGTCACATCTTTAAACTAGTAATCACATATACCTATAGAGTTGTTGTGGGAATTAAATGAATTGATCCATGGGAAGTCCCTGTAAAGGTTCACAAAATGATAATCATCACCAGTATGATAATGAAAGGTATCATGAGACAATACCCAATTACATGCCAAATGATTAGTTAGTACAAAAAATATACACTCGTTTTTCTCTCAGCATCTTTGCTCTTCCTTCCCTTTAAAACATACTCCCAGGGATGCCTGGGTGGCTCAGTTGGTTAAGCGTCTGTCTACACTCAGGTCATGATCCCAGGGTCCTGGGATTGAGCCCCACATTGGGCTCCCTGCTCAGCGGGGAGCCTGCTTCTCCCTCTGCCTGCCATTTCCCCTGCTTGTGCTCTTTCTCTCTTTCTCTGACATGTAAATAAATAAAATTTTTAAAATTAAATTAAATTAAATTAAATAGATAAAATAAAACAAAACATACTCCCACCAGCTCTTCCCAAGCCCAGCCTTTTATCAGCTTTCAGATCCCCTCCTCTGAGAACTTCCCTGAGCAGAAGGAAGCCTCTCCTTAACCCCTACTCAAGGCTAGTACTATCTCAGCCCCGTATTAAGGACTTGTTACACATGAAATTATCCATTCTATTGCACACTTTTATTATCTATATCCTCTTAATAGAAGGTAAACTTTGTGAAATCCAGGGCCCCGTCTCAACACCCAGAAATAGTGTCTGGTGCATAGTAGTGGCTCAACAAATATTTTGAACAAATGAATAAAAGCTGCTGGATTAAAAAAGTATATATCAGATACAGAGAATTCAGTGGTTTCATGGAGAGGCAGGCGTCTGTGTAGAATTTTAATAGTACCTGTGGATGTAACCACAGGATAATAATATTCTGCCCAGGAAGCCAGCGTCCACAATTTTGGTAGCTGTCACCATACAGCCTTAGAATTTATCTTGATCTTGACATATTCATGTAAGACCTTTATATCTCACCTGGTTGTTCTTTACAAGGGACAATACCATCCCCTTAGGACGAGTTGTTTTGTTTTATTTTGTTTTGACTGTGGGATATTTTTTGACAAATATATACGATGAACAGTACGTGGAGAGTTTTGCTGGCACATAAGGCCTGAGGCTGAGGAATCTAAATGTCCTGAAGTGTCCGGGGCAATCTCTCACCAGGAAGAATTACCGGGAAGAAAACAAACAAGTAGCAACGGCGCTCTTCTTATAGGAACCACAGGGCAAAGCTTCATAGCTTCACCTGCTTCTAAGACTAGGAACCCAAGAATCTGGGGGTTCTCTTTCTAAACTACTGTACCTGCTTGCTCTCTGGCTAAAGAATTCTCTTTCCTCTGCTGACATGTTTACCCTTAGCCAAGAAACAGTCCTGAACTGCCTCTTCCAAGAACTCCTTGCTTCTAATTAAAGTAAACCTCTCAGTTATATATCTCATACCTTAAACGAGCAACATTTTAGTAAACACCTGACAAATTAATTTTTCCCACAACCTATAGTCTCAAAAGGAGTTGAACTAACAGCATTATAAGTCTTAAACAAAATTTTTTGAAAACAGAGTTTAAAAAAAAAACGAATATACTAAATTGGTATTAATCCATGTTCGTAGGATTTGGGTAGATGCAGACAATAGGAAAAAGCAATGTAATCAGGTATTTAATTTATTCAATACATATTTTCCTGAATCGTTAAGTATATAGGCACTGGGCTAGGGGTATAGGCATATGTGGTACAGGCATATGTCTGAATCATTTCAGAGTGATGTAACAAAAATATAGACTGGTTGGCTTAAACAACAGACATTTATTTCTCACATCTTTTGAGGCTGGAAATCAGAGATGAGGGTGGTAGCAAGGTCAGGTTCCTGGTGAGGACCCCCTTCCCACTTTGCAGAGAGTGTGCTCTTGCAGTGTCCTCACGTGGCAAAGAGCAGAGAGAGGAAGAAAGCTCCATAATGTCTCTTTTTTATAAAGAGGCACTAACCCCATTCATGAGGGCTCTACCTTCATGTCCTAATTACATTCTAACACCCCATCTTCTAATAGTATCACACTGGAATTGGGGGGGGGGCACAAACTATTCAGTCTGTAATAGTGTATAAGGCACCTGGTCCTTGCTCTAATGACATTGAGAGACAATACTCCACCAGCCTCGTGATTCCACACATCTTGTGAGAAGCATGAGCTGCCTTTTTGTTCCAGACTATGTTTTCAAGGATATTTGTAGACTGAATACCCTTACAAGGCAGAGCAGAGGGCAGGTTTGCTGATTATAACACCATTGTATATACAAAGAATGCCTCCTTCCTGAGAAAAAAATCCAGAAGATTTACTTACGGCCCATTAGAAAATAATCAGATTTCCTAAGTTTGAGGCTCCTCAACTGTGACACAAAGCCCCTGAGTACAGTCCCCCCTGGGCTTCTGTGTTATTCCCATGGCACTCAGGGAACAAGAAGAATCAACAAAACATGAAGCCAATGCTTCCTGCACTGCCACCGTATTGAAGTCTTTTTTCTCTGACTCAAGAGTCTCGGGTCTTCTGCCAACACCCATGAAATTGTGCATCGTTAACTGGTTAGCATATGATTAGGATAAGTTCTCAGGTTATCCATGACCCTTGACAAGGTGAAGTTGGAATTCCAGTGTAAACTAGCATAGAGTATATACCTTGAAAAATATAATACTGAAACTGCATCAGAGGTGAGAGAAAAAAAAATGTCCTTGGTAGTATTTGAATAAGATCTCAAAAACGATTGTTTAAATGTATAAGGAAAACACATTTCAAATTGGAAGGAATGTCGTGTGTAGAAGGACGGAATGGAGAACTCTGAGACAAGTTCAGGAAGTGACAAATAATACTTTCAGCTGAACTACAGAGTTGATGAAAATAAAACTAAATATAAAGACATTACTCTCCAGCATGCAATATTTACTTCAGGACTTAGATTAGAGAATAGTGATATATTGCCCTCGGAGACCAGTGAAGAGTCCAGATTTTGTCTCTCCTACTCTCGGAAATATTCTGGGCTAGTTCCAAGATAGAGACTAGCCACATAACTGATTCTCAGAGCACATTAGTTCTCATTTTGGATGACTGCAACAGCCTTCCAGTCTGTTCTGCAACCTCTATGTTTGTCCCACTCACTACGCCACATTCCTGTCTCCACAAATTGGTCAGAAAAATCTTTGAAAATTGTAAGTTAGATCCAGTCATTCTTGATTTAAATCTTCCAAGGACTTTTAATCATACTGGAATAAAACCTCAACTCCTACCAATCCAGTCTTGGTCTACACCTCTCTCACTCATTCTCAAATTGCTAGAGGCTCAGTGTGGATGCGCCTAAGATAAAGCTGCAGGGGGGCTTCAATCAGGGTGAGCAGGGTGGGGGCTCACATTTACCTGAGTCTGACCTTCAGGAGCTCTACCAGGTTCTCACAGTGAAGATAAGAGAAAAATCCCTTTGAGCTTTCTGGTAGGGGTATGGGGAGAGTAACTATTTTGAAATACGCCAACACATTCTGTTCTTAACAAAGCCTGCCCGCAAAATAAACTATTTTATCAGAGCCTATCCTATTGGGGTTTTGGCAGAGTCAAATAAACTCAGGGCAAGGGAAACACCTAATTCTAGTCCCCTCTCTAGTCACCCCTGCACCACCTAAAAGGGTTGTAACACACACACACACACACACACACACAAACTAAGAATCACTTATGAAGTTCTCAGTCTGGGCACAGGGTCACTAAGGGACTGAGACCTAATCATAGGTTTAAGATGCTCCCTTCCCCCCATACCTCACCACCACGTTACTAAGAGCCTATTTACTGTGGTTCTTTTTACCCAATACATTGTACCTGGCTATCAGGAAAGAATTATAAGGTATATTAAGAGGCAAAAAAAAAAACACAGCTTAAAGAGACTGAGTAAGCATCAGAAACGAAGTCAGATACAGCAGGAACGTTAGACCGATCAGACTGTGAATTTAAAACAGGTATGATTAACATGTTTAGGGCTCTAGTGGAAAAAGTAAACAGCATGTAAGAACAGATCGAAAATGTAAGCAGAGAGATGGAGATTCTAAGAAAGAATCAAAAAGAAATGTTAGAGATCAAAAACACTGTAACAGAAATAAAGAATACCTTTACTACGCTCACTAATAGACCGGACACAGCTAAAGAACGAATCTCTGAGCTTGAGGATAATGTCCAAAATAATGTGCAAAACTGAAAAANGAATCTCTGAGCTTGAGGATAATGTCCAAAATAATGTGCAAACTGAAAAGCAATGGCCCCAAACCCTCCAAATTTGAGGAAAGATGACAATTTATAGATCCAAGAAACTCGCCATGCCCCAAACAGGATAAATATAAAGAAAGCACAACATAATCAAAGAGCTAAAATAAATAAACAAGAGAGAGATTCTAGAAGTAGCAAGAGAAAAATGTTTAAAACTTATTGCTTAGAGGCTCCTGGGTGGCTCAGTTGGCTAAGGCCTTGCCTTTGGCTCAGGTCATGATCTCAGGGTCCTGGGATGAGCCTTGTGTTGGGCTCCTGCTCAGCAGGGAGTCTGCTTCTCCCTCTCCCTCTGCCCCCCCCCCCGCCTCATGCCCTCTCGCTCTCTCTCTCTCTCTTGCTCTCTCAAATAAAAAATAAAATCTTTTAAAAAATAAGATAAAAAATAAAAATTATTCCTTAATGACAGCAAACGCTAAAAGACAATGGAACAACATTGTTTAAGTGCTGAGAAAAAAGAAAACCGTCAACCTCATAATTCTATATCCAATACAACCATTCTTCAAAAATAAAGGTAAAACACGGACATTTCAGATTATTAATAAAATGTAAAAGCATCACAAGAAATGCTGAAAGAAGTTCCTCAGGCTGAAGGCAAATGATACCAAGTGATAATTGGTCGAAGAAATGATAAGACTGTGAGTATACTTTCTATAACAGCCTAACAAACCACCCCAAAATTTAGTAGCTTAAAATGTTAGAAAAATGTTTATTTCTCTCTCATGGTCCTGTAGGTTAACTAGGATCAGCTGGGAAATACTTACTTGGGATCTTTTATGTGGCTGCAGTCAGATGATGGTTGAGGCTGGAGTCATCTAAAAACACAACTGGCAAGATCGCCAAGACGGCTCACTCCACAGCTGACAGTTGGCGTGACTGCTGGCTAGGAGCTGACTTGAGACCTCTCCGTATCATTTGGGCTTCTCATAGCATGGTGGCTGAGTTACAAGAGGTAATGTCTCAACAAACTCNCACAAGAAATGCTGAAAGAAGTTCCTCAGGCTGAAGGCAAATGATACCAAGTGATAATTGGTCGAAGAAATGATAAGACTGTGAGTATACTTTCTATAACAGCCTAACAAACCACCCCAAAATTTAGTAGCTTAAAATGTTAGAAAAATGTTTATTTCTCTCTCATGGTCTTATAGGTTAACTAGGATCAGCTGGGAAATACTTACTTGGGATCTTTTATGTGGCTGCAGTCAGATGATGGTTGAGGCTGGAGTCATCGGAAAACACAACTGGCAAGATCGCCAAGACGGCTCACTCCACAGCTGGCAGTTGGCGTGGCTGCTGGCTAGGAGCTGACTTGAGACCTCTCCGTATCATTTGGGCTTCTCATAGCATGGTGGCTGAGTTACAAGAGGTAATGTCTCAACAAACTCCAGGGGAAGCTGCACGGCTTTTTGTGAGCTAGCACTGGAAAACTAAGAACATTACTTCTGTTACATTTTATTGAGCAAGCACTAACCTCAGCCCCAAGCCAGGAGGATAGGAAATCACACTCCACATTTCAACAGAAGTAGGAGCAAGAATACATATTTGTGGCTGGGTTTAATTCATCATAAAATATAAAATATAAAATATGGCTGCTGGCTAGGAGCTGACTTGAGACCTCTCCGTATCATTTGGGCTTCTCATAGCATGGTGGCTGAGTTACAAGAGGTAATGTCTCAACAAACTCCAGGGGCAGCTGCATGGCTTTTTGTGAGCTAGCACTGGAAAACTAAGAACATTACTTCTGTTACATTTTATTGAGCAAGCACTAACCTCAGCCCCAAGCCGGGAGGATAGGAAATCACACTCCACATTTCAACAGAAGTAGGAGCAAGAATACATATTTGTGGCTGGGTTTAATTCATCATAAAATATAAAATATAAAATATAATTGATTGCAAAATATCTTAATTTCTTTGTTAGACAATAGTTTAAAACAAAAATCATAATACTATATTGTAGAGTTTAGAATGTATGTAGTTGCGATGGGTATGCTACAATGGCACAAGAAACAGTGGAGCAAATGGTATTATACTCGTGGAAGATTCCTATGATTTTATGGATTACTAAAATAATAACTTCTAAGTAGATTTTTATGAAATATGAAAATTGCAATTCCTTGATTATCATTGAAAGGTTTTCAAAGGGAAGAGCAAAGCTGCAAAGAGAAGTATCAAAATAGAATATTTAGAAATAGTTGGTTTGCTGTAAAGTAGGAAAAAGAAAAGAAACAAAAGAGAGATGCGATAAGTAGAAAACAATTAATAAAACAGTAGATTTAAATCCAACCATATCAACAACTACATTTATTTTAAATGGGCTAAACTTCCCCCCAAAAGGCAAAAATTGTCAGACTAGATAAAAAAGCACAGCCCTATAATATGTCTTTAAAAGGTACACTTTAAAGACATGACTAAGATGAAAGAAAAGGGATGAAAAAAGATATACCATGAAAAACATAATCATAAAAAAGCTGGAGTCACTATATTAACATCAAATAAAATAGACATCAAGACAAGAAGTATTACCAAAATAAAAAGAAATTTTTCATCACAATGAAGAGTTAATACACCATGAAGACAAAACACTCATTAATGTGTGTCTATCTAACTACAAAGCATCAAATTAAACGAAGTAAAAACTAATGAAACTAAAAAAGGCAAACTAAATAAATCTCATATCAAGGGTAGATATTTTTGTATCCTTCCTCAGTATTGACAGAACTATTAGCCTACCAACCAACTTGACCTTATTTTTTTTTTCAGTTTTATTTATTGAAGTAATCTCTACACCTCATGTGCTGCTTGAACTCATGACGCTAAGACCAAGAGTCACATGCTCCTCCAACAAGCCAGCCAGGTACCCCCCAACTTGATCTTATTGACATTTATAGACACTAGATCCTCAAACTGTAGAATGTATTTCTTTTCAAATGCATGCACACATTCAGCTATATGGACCCTATACTGAGCCATAAAAAATACCAATCATAATCCCAGCAAGATACTTTTATAAGAATTGATCATCTATTCCCAGGACCTAGAATACATAAAACAATCTTGCCAAAAAAAAAAAAAAAGTTGGAAAACATATACCATCTGACCATAAGATTTGCTTTAACTCAACAGTAATCAGTTTGTGCTTGGAATACTAATAGACAAATAAGAGTAGTGGAACACAAGAGTGAGTCTAGAAATAGACCCACGTTTGCATGGTTAATTGATATTTGACAAAGGTATCAAAGCAATTGATTGGGAAGAAGAAAATCTTTCCAACAAATAATATGGGGACAACTGGATATCCAAGTGGAAAAATAACGCAATAACTTCTACCCCTATTTCACATTACATACAAAAATTATTCTGAGATGAAGCAGAGTCATAAATGTAAAAGATAAAACTAAAATACTTTTAAAGAAAACATAAGGGCGTCCCTGCGTGTCTCAGTTAACTGACCGACTCCTGATTTCAGCTCAGGTCAAGATCTCAGGATCCTGAGATCGATCCCCACATCAGGCTCCACACTCAGTGCAGAGTATGCTTGTCTCTCTTCATCCCGCTGCTTTCTCTCTCTCTCTCCCTCTCTCTCTCAAATAAATAAATTTTAAAATGCTTTTTAAAAAAAGAAAGAAAGAAGACATAAGGGCACCTGGGTGCTGCAGTTAGTTAAGCAATGGACTCTTGATTTCAGGTCAGGTCATGATATCAGAGTTGTGAGATCGAGCCCTGAGTCAGTCTCCACGCTCAGCATGGAGTCTGCTTGAGACTCTCTCTCGCTGTCACTCTGTCCCTCTCCCCCATGCTCTCTCTCTCTCTAAAATAAATAAATAAATCTCAAAAAAAAAAATCTTTGCAGACTGAAATTAAACAATGATTTTTTTAGACAGAAACAGAAATAGCCAAAAGAAGGGGAAAAAATGAAAAATCAGACTCTCAAAATTAAAAATTGTTCCTCAAGAGACATCATTTAGAAAATTAACAGCAAACCACAGACTTTGGAAAAATTACTTACAAAACATGTAGCTGACTACAGTCTTGTATGCAGACTATATAAAGAATACTTACAATAGACACTTAATAGTTACTAAGCATTTGAAAAAATATTCAATATAATTTGCCATCAGGGAACTGGAAATTAAGACCATAAAGCATCATTAATGGAAATATAAAGTGGTACAACTACATGGAGATATGTTTGGCATTTGTTACAAAGTTAAACATATCCAATACTTTGGCCTAACAATTTGACTCCTAACCATTTTCCAAAAAAAAAAAAAAAAAAGTGAAATACAGATGTCCGGAAAAAAAACCCAAAAAGTCTTATAGAAGAATATATATATTCTAATATACAGCAGCTTTTGAACAATAGCCAAAAACAAATTCCTTTTAATTGCTCATGAAACATACAATTAGATAGACCACGTATTGAGCCATTAAATAAGGGCAAATGTCTGTCATTGGGAGAATGGAATGATAAATTGCCATATTTCATACAATGGCATACTACTCAACAGAAAGAGAACTTATTACTAATACATGCAAAAACATGAGTGAACCTCACAGACATTTTTCTGAGTGAAAGAAGGCAGAAAAAAAAAAATGAAATGTCCCTACTGCATGGTTTAATTTATAGCTGATGTTCTAGAACAGGTGAACCCAAGTTAAGGTGGGAAAAAAGCAGAGCAGTCATTAGCTGCATTGGGATGCAGGTGGTGGTGGCAGGAACAGATTGCCTTGGAAGGCATATGACTGGACTTTCTGGGCAGTTGACAATGTTACATATCATGATACAGATGATACATGGTTAGATATATGCATTTGTCAAAAACTGTGCAGATAAGATTTATGTATTTCAATATATGTAATTTTACCTGAAAAAAAAAAGAAGAATTGCATCCCCACTGAATTATTATTGAGTAGGAGATAGACAGGCTAGCTGATAGAATGGCAGATTGAGGATCCTGGTTGAAGCTGGTGACTGGTATAAGGGGTCCATTACACTATTGTCTTTGTTTTGTGTATGTTTTATATTTATTATGATATTGATTGTAAATTACCATATAATGATTCATTCATTCATGCAACAAATATTCCTTAGTGATTTCTACGTACTTGATGCTTCTCTGATAATGGAGCAATTAATATAAGAAATATCGCTACTGTCATGGAGATCCCATTGTATCAGAGGAAGATAAAAAATAAATAAAATAGGAAATAAATAAGCAATGAATAAGTAAAAGATCAAGTATAATGGGTGGTCATAGGTGCTGTGAAGGAGAGTGGACAGAGCGGGGAAACAGCAAGGAACAAGGGCTGGTGATGCAATTTTCAAAGAATGATAAAGGACCCAGTAAGAAGGTGACATTTGAGGACGGCCTGAAAAAAAAGTAAGAAATAGGTCATGAGTGGAAACAGGAAAAGCAAAGGCCCCAGAGTGGGAGCATACCTGGCATGTTCAAGAGGCAGCAAGACGGGGAGCCGAGCAGATCATTAAGGAACCTTGTAGGCTATTGTAACAATTTTGGCTCTTACTTGTAATGAGATGTGAAGTCATTGAAGGGTATTAAACAGGAGTAGTGACATAATCTTATTTACATTTTAATAGAAACTTTCCGGCTCCTGTGTTGGAAATAAATTTAAGAAGGCCAAGTCAGGAGCATGGAGAAAATCCAGATGAAAAAAAAACCCTACATAAGAGAATCTTGGTTCGTACCACCCATGTTGTAACTATGAAAGTTGTGAGAAATGGTCACAGGGGAGCATATTCTTAAGTTAAACTGCCAAGTTGTGCTAAAGAATTATTTCTGAAATCAAGAATGAGTCCCAGATATTGCCCTGACAAGTATAAAGAGGTACAGAGTTACCTCTTATGGAAATGGGAAAGACTGTAGGAAGAGGACATTTGGGGACCCACTACATCCTAGGAGAGCAAGGTGAAATCCTGGGGGTTCTAAACATCCGTCACGGTTCCCACTACGGCTTCAACATTAGATCTGACAGGTTTGGGGCTTACCAGTTCTTAAAAATGGGACTCTGCAAGACAAACCGAGCTTTTATTTTCTTGTCTAAAATCTCCTCCCAAAAGAGAATGAAAGTGGGCAATCTAGAACGACAGGAAAGAGAAGGGAAATCCAACTCTGTTCCATGCAAAGAAAAGGCATATGATTGTCAAATTTCAGGCTGCAATTAGTTACCATCCAAAATGCAATTTTAAATTCCTAGTGCATGGAAAGAAGGAAGTTAGATGAAAACAGTATTAAGAGATGGTGGAATGGGGCACCAGGGTGGCACAGCCGTTAGGCATCTGCCTTCGGCTCAGGGCGTGATCCCGGCGTTATGGGATCGAGCCCCACATCAGGCTCCTCCGCGGAATGGGGCGCCAGGGTGGCACAGCCGTTAGGCATCTGCCTTCGGCTCAGGGCGTGATCCCGGCGTTATGGGATAGAGCCCCACATCAGGCTCCTCCGCTATGAGCCTGCTTCTTCCTCTCCCACTCCCCCTGCTTGTGTTCCCTCTCTCGCTGGCTGTCTCTATCTCTGTCAAATAAATAAATAAAATCTTTAAAAAAAAAAAAAGAGATGGCGGAAGCAAGAGAATATCATGGAGAGAATTCAGAGTAACAGAACGCCAAAAAGAAAGAAAGGCAGACAGGTAGGCAAGCAGGAAGGTAGGGAGGAAGTGAGCCAGGGAGGGAGCCACCAGGATAATACAGCAATCAATGCTTTTGTGCCATTTCAAATACCTTGTGGAAAACAAAAGCTAGAGGACCTTTTCCTAATATTACTTGCAAGCATGCCCTTGATGGTTGCTGGTTACTTATCATTGGTCATTTTAGTCTTTTCCCTTCTTCCTTTTTGGCTAAGAGTGTTCCCACAGTAAATACTAAAAAATATCTTCTCTCCCTCCATTTTTCCACTCCTGAGGACTATTGTGCTGGTATCTAACGCTTAGAGCTGCCACAGCTATCCAGTTATAGGTGGAAGTGATATCCGGTGAGATAAGGAAGACATAACCAACACTCACCGTCACAGAAGGAGGAAAAGAGTGTGGGCCCTTGATGACCTTGTGCCACTGAACCAACCCTGGGTCTTTTATTCCTGGATTTCTTGTTATGCGAGATAATTTCTATGGTTCGAACTGCTGAAGTCAGGCGTTCTATTATTTGTAACATAAAGCATCCCACCTGAAGAGGCACTTCCTCTGTACCAGTGGTTCTCAAAGTGGGATCCCCAGGCTAGCAACATTAGTCTTACCCGGAAACTTTACAAAAATACAGATTCCCGAGCCCCACCCCAGTCTCTGGAGAGGGAGCCCAACAATCCAGTTTAACACGCCCTCCAGGTGATATAGTTTGAGAATACGTGCTCTGTACTTTAACGAGTAGGGGCCGATGGATAAGAACATCTTTGTTGGATTCTCCTCAACTCTGACTTGGAAGTTCAGGTTCTATCAGGGCAGCACTAAATCTACTTGAACTGAAAGATCTATGCTTACATCTTGGAAACGATAAACAGTAAACCTATGGGCAAAATCAGGGAACATTTGAAACAACTGCAGTCTTTGAAACAGATTTACCCTCCTAAGTATAATTATTCATGAGGGATATTGAAAACTTAACTACTGGGAAGAGAGAAAGGTATTAAGTTCTGCTTCGGGCTCAAGAAAGGCCCCTCCCCTCAACATGCCTCATCAAGGCCAAAGCTAATTTCACAGCCACTGCTAATACCCTGTCTATATGCATATTTTAACCACTTCACCTATAATCCCCAATCTTGGTCCCCACTGCTAAATTTATATATCAGTTGCTGGCAGCAGCTGAGTTTTTTAAGCATGGCCAATCATATTCCATACATTCTGAATTTAAAACATTTGAAACTAATTTAATGGTTATTTCTAGCATTAGGTATTTTAAGTGCAGCAATAAACTCTTCCTGCTCTCCTGACTGATGGGACACAGAATACAATTGCCACTGTGCGTTTTGACTGTCAAAATGATTCATTACATCCTGTATAAAACTTTCTCACAAAGAGAGAAACAGTTACATCAAATAATTTGAATAAAAGTTTAAACCCAAGGTCATCAAAGTGCTTGACACACCTTTTAGAATTCATTGAAATTCAGGTACGTTCTCTGACATGATTTGAAGTCTCTTCCCAGATACACAAGTTGTCTGAGAGCAACAACTTGCCCTCATACTAACTGAGCTGTTAAGCAATTATCAGTGACAGCTGTAGCTCAGGGATCCGCCAAGCAAGACCTGCACGCAGCCAACTTTTTAAATTCTTTCAGCTGACAGTTACTGGATTAACATCTGACACAATTGAACCAGCTCCACTCTATTTGTGATAATGGGGCCCCAAGACGCAAAATCCACTGAGCCTACTAAGTGCCGAGCTCAGTGCTGCATAAATTCACAATAGCACCTCACACACATTTGTCATCACAATTTAAAGAGGCAACTGGAAGTCGGAGAAGATAAAGACTGATCCGATAACTCTAGGACTAGTGGATATTTGAGTCCAGATGTCTCTGATTTTGAAGTGTTTCTCCTCCTCCCCACCCCTTCTTTCTTCTCCTTTTCCTTCTTCTTCTTTGCATATTAGTGTTTTGCGTATAATAATTTGCCTAATTCTTAAAACCATTTTGTGATACGAGAAACCTATATCCTAATGTTTAAAAATGGGACACCCTTCACGTTTCACTTACCTTTTAGAAGGAGTTGCCCCACTGTGAGCTAGTGTTCAACTAAATCGTGGCTCCATTAACCTCAGGGGCCCTCCCACTTCCTTCTGGGGGAAAGGAGAGTAGAGAAAGAATGGGTAAAGAAGAAAGGCAGGCAACGACCCAGGCAGTCCCCCAGTCCCTGCCATGTGGTAGCCATGGTGCCTGATTGTTTCTGCACATGTTAACTCATTTAACATTATTCTCCCCACTACCCAGTGAACTAGATATGTATACCAATGGTGAAGCCAAGTCTTAAATTGGTGAGATAATTGCCCAGAAATTACAGGAAACTACTCAGAGGTACAATTGGGATTAAAATTTAGTTCTCCCTGATCAAAAGTAATTGTTTTTCCCTTCACACCATTAGGATATATGCACTCCCTTCTCTCTCTTCCTGGAATAAAGCTCTAATGATAAACTTTTAGGCAATGGGGCAAGTCCCGTATTCCCCACTGTAGACAAATGCTTCCTTTGGCCACCCTGGCTTTGGTCCCGATTAATCCTGAAAAATATGTGACTGCATCAATGAAAAACTTCATTTTTAGCCAAGCACTTGAACTGATATTCGTCCTCTGTCTCTTTGCTGCTGAGCTCTGTACTTGGGTTTCACCATCTTTGATTTCCCCTGGGCATCTTTCTGATGGATTCACTGTGAATGAAGGGTTGAAAAGAGGAAAACAACCAACTGAAGAAGTTTAAAATATTATGATTGGAAAATTAATGCAACTCCCTTACAACACATACATTTTATTTAAAATGCAACTATCAATTACAGATTGATTTACTTTAAATATTGCACAGGCATGTTCACTAAGAAACTGCCGGTTTGTAATCCATCCATTCGCTTACCAAATAGGAACTTTACAAAATCTAGGATGCATTAAAGGGGCTGCTTTATATAACAGAGTAGGAAAGTTCTCACTGTAATGTTTTCCCTCATTTAATGGGATTCTCAGCAGTTCTCAGTGCTGTATTTATCAGCCACATTTATCAAAATAAAGGTTTAGGCCTCCACATACAGTTAATCTGCAATGATTGTCAAATGTATTCTAATTGATTTAATGCCTATTAAAATTCTATTTTGACATATAAAACACCCAGACGTGTAATAAATAAATGATCAGTCATCTAGCACAACCAGAAAAATCACATTGATTATAAATTATTCAAAGTGAAATGGTGTCTCAGCGAAATCTTTACACCATCTCTGTCTGAGAATTAGATAAACAAGGAAGAAGAAATATCAAGATTTTAAATGGATTTTCATGGTCAAATTGGTATTATGCTTCAAATACCCACTAATAGTTACAAGAAAATAATGCTAAAACAAGCCCAAGTATTTATATTACTCTTGCTATATTCCACCAAAGAAGATAAAATCAAGAATGTTTCATTAAAATTATGAAGATTATTTATTTTGAGGGTTAATGTTAGACCAACTACTTTCCCAGAAATCTAATATGCTATGAAATGAATCTTGATAAGCATGAAGATATTTTCAAGAAAACAAGAGGAATTTAGTGCTTATGAAAAAAAGAAATGGAAGCAGATGCACAAAGCTTAACGTATTTGAAGCATTTAACTCTTTGAGAGAGAGAGAAATCATGTAGATATATCTATATATGAGAGAGAGAGAAAGAGAGAGGGAGAGATGAAGGGAGGAGAGCGTGAGGGCATAAAATCTGGACACATATCAAAGATTTGGCATATTTGACCATGTTAAGTGTGATAAGGAACTTGTCGGACGGTAATTTGCAAAGCTGGATTGGGTGAATCTGGTGGCCATGGGAAATGGGCTGTGTGCTTGCCATCCTTTCTTCAATTACTACTTCTCTCGGATTATGCCAAATGTATAGGAATATTCAGCAAAGATCAGAAGCACAAATCATCTGATACAGTGTCACATATTTAGTACAAGGATTGCTTTTTTTTTTTTAAGCTGGGTTAATGCATAGTGTTCACTGCAATTTTGTCTAGCACATCTAATTATTCATTGCTTTGGCAAACTCACTTCCCCAGTCCTTTGGGGGTGGCTTAACCACACCTTGCTCAAGAAGTTCAATTTGTGTTTGAGGTTGAGGTGACTAGGTTACAATTATTAATTCAGAAACAGGTGACTCACTTCCTACCACTAAGCTGCAAGAAATTTATTGTGGCTTCTAGAAAGATGTTTACTCACTCTTGTGAGAGTTTCTAGAAGGGCACTCTCTTCCTAGTGTTGACCAGAAAATACACAACCCTGGGAATGGTTGGCAGCATCAGTACTTAAATACGAACAGATTATAATAAAGCTGACACTGTCAAAGGTGGCACAGAGAGACAAAGATGAACTCAATCCTTGATGAACTGAATGAACCACCATGTCAAACCAGGTGTAAAGATTCTTACACCTTTGTACTCACTGATGTGTAAACCAGTGATCTCTCCTCATTGTTTAAGCAAGTTTGAGATGGTTTTCTCTTACTTAGAACAAAACCCACTAAAAATGACATCATTTACAAAGTCTCGATTCAATCAAAAATATATATTTAGCTTCTACTTTTAAAAGGGAACTAAAATTTATTAAAATAAAAAGGATCATACTTCTAGACTACATTCAGGCAATAACAGAACTCTGCATCACTCAGCTTTTATTAAGTTACATGATAGTAACAAACTACCCCAAGATCCCCATGGCTTACAACAACACGGGATTATTTCTCACTTTGGTTACAAACCCACTGTGGGTCCCCTTCACCATGTTGTCTTCATTTTGAGCACTTGTTTTTGTACTGGCAATGGTACCACATAGACTCAGACCCCAGCCTACAATCTCATCAAGCAGCAGAGCCTAGCATATGGCTCTGCCCAATTGTTTAACACAGTCTCCTGCCCCACCCAACTGTGGGGTATAATTATAGGCCCTCCCCAGCCAGAGAGCCTGAACAGTGACCTCAACCAAAGACAGAACGCAACCAATGGCCTACTCAATTACAAAGCCCAGCCTGAATCCGGGCCAATTTTGGAGCACAGCCTGAGGCTACATCTGACCATGAAGCCCAGCCGACATCCCTGCCTGAACATCAAGTCAAGCCAGTGGAACCATCCAGTCAAGGAATACACCCTAAGACCCCACCCACCCAGGAGTGATTGTGGATCATGGGCCTCAGCCCTGCCCAACTGTGGAACACAATCAGTGGCACCACCCTGCCAGAGAACATAGCCTACAAACCTGCCCAACCAGAAGTGATTGCAGAACCCAGCTAAGGTCCCACTGACCGTGGAAAAAAGCCAGCAGGCCCACCTAATCAGGGATCCCACCCAAAAGACCCACTTGAAAACAGGGCCCAGTCAACAGGCCCACCCAAGCAAAGAGACCACCTAGAAGCACCCCCAGCCCACACAATTAAGAGTACAGGCAGTGATCTTGCCCAACTAGAGACCCTGATAGCAAGACTCACCTGCTCACAGATGCTACTAGATGACCCATCCAGTATGCCAAGTTGAGCTAATGGTAAAGGTCTTTTCCTACTGAAATGAACCTATAAAGTCTGGAAGAGAAGACCACTTATTCAAATGCACAGATATCAATGCATATGCAAGGATCATAAAGAATCAGGTAAACATAACACCACAAAAGGTAACTAACAAAGCTCCAATGACTAACCCTAAAGATATAAACATCTATAAACTCTCCAAAAAAATTCAGAATAATTCTCTTAAAGAAGTTCGGTGAACTATAAGAACACACAGATAATGAAACAAAATTGGGAAGATAATACATACACAAAACGAGAAGTTCAACAAGGAAATAGAAACCATCATAAAAAGAATCTGAGAGATGAAGAATATAATGGATGAACTGAAGAATCCAATATAGTACAACAGCAACTTTATTACAATATGGAAATGTATCAAAGTAAGAAACACATCGTACACCTTAAATTTACACAATGATATGTGCCAAATTTATCCACTAAAAAAAGGAATCCAATAGACAGTTTCAACATCAGACTCAATCAGATTCATCAGAAGAAGAAAGAAATCAGTGAACTTGAAGACAGATCTTTTGACATTATATGCATTATGGAAATCCCAGAAGAGAAAGGGACAGAAAGTATATTTAAATAAATAATGAACAAAAATTTTCCAAACTTGAGGTGAGAAATGGACACCCAGGTTCATGAGGCTAAAGGCATCCCAAATAGGTTGAACTTGAAAAATTCTACACTGAGACATATTATAATTAAATTGTTAAAAAATCAAAGACAAAGAAAGAGTTTTGAAAGCAGCAATAGAAAAGCAATTTGTCACATACAAGGGAGCCCTCCCCACCCAACACACACACAAGATTATTAGCAGTTTCTCAGTGGTAATTTCACAGGCCAGGAGATAATGGGAAGATATGTTCAAACCATTAAACAAATAAAACTCAGCCAAGAATACTATACATGTCATTCAGAAACGGAGTAGGAAGAAAGACTTTCCCAAACAAACAAAATTTGAGGGAGTTCATCGCCATTGCCTCAGCCTCACAAGAAATGTTAATGAGCATTCTACAAAACCGAAATGAAAGGATGCTAATTAATGTCATAAACACATATGAATGTGTATAATTCATCAGTAAAGGCAAATGTGATCAAAGTCAGGTTTTCTAATATTGTAATGATAGTATGTGAACCACTTAAAATTGTAGTTTAAAAGCTAAAAAAATAATAATAATAAAGAAAACTAGCAACAGGGGCACCTGGGTGGCTCAGTTGGTTAAGCATCTGACTCTTGATTTCAGCTCAAGTCACGATCTCAGGGTTGTAGGATGGAGCCCCAAGTTGGGAGTCTGCTTCTCTCTCTCCCTCTCCCTCTGCCCCTCCCCCTGCTCACTCTCTCTCTAAAACAAACAAATAAATCTTCAAAAAAAATAAACTAATGACAATAGTTTGTTATTGGATACATGATATAAAAAAGATAGAATACTGATAACCTAAAATGAGAGGGGAGAGAAATAAAAGTTTAAAGTTTCTGTATGCTATAAATTTAAGTTATTATCAGCTTAAAATAGAATGTTATAAGGTTATTTTATGTAAGTCTCATGGTCACCACAAAGGAACAACCTTCAGTAGATACACAAAAGATAATGATAAAGGTGTCAACGCATACCACCACGATGTCATCAATCATAAGAAATACAGCAAAAGAGAAAGCAAGAAACATAGTATCTATAAAACAGTCAGAAAAAAACTAACAAAATGGCAATAGTAAGTCCTTACCTATCAGTAATTACTTTGAATGTAAATGGATTAGAATTCTCCAATCAAAAGGCCTAAAATGGCTAAATGGATTAAAAAGATCCAAAGACAAGCTGCCTACAAGAGGCTCACTTCAGCTTTAAGGTCACACACAGACAAGAATAAAGGTGGTTAAAAGATACAAACTTGCAGTTATAAAATGTATAACTTCTACCAATCTACTGTACAGCAATACAGTCTTGTATTATATACTTTAAAGGTAAAAGAATAAGTTTAAAAGCTCTCACCTCTCCCTCCCAGAAAAGGGTAACTATATGAGGATGTGTTAACAGAAAAAAAAAAAGGAAGAAATGAATTTTCAGAATACCATTGATACAAAAAGATCCTACGTGTCTTCAGAAGAAAATACACAGAGAGAGAGAGAGAGAGAGAGAGAGAGAGAGAGAGGATTGGAAGCCACAAGGGCTTCTCTCTGTGAAACCCTAGATGGTTAAAAGTAATTTTATCATTGCTTTAAAATAATGACAAAAATAATTTTTTAACCTAGAATCTGTGTGATCCTAAACATTCAAAGTTAAGGGGAGAATAAGGATATTTTCAGGGGCACCTGGGTAGCACAGCGGTTGGGCATCTGCCTTTGGCTCAGGGTGTGATCCGGCGTTATGGGATCGAGCCCCACATCAGGCTCCTCTGCTGTGAGCCTGCTTCCTCCCCCACTCTCCCTGCTTGTGTTCCCTCTCTCGCTGGCTGTCTCTATCTCTGTCAAATAAATAAATAAAATCTTTAAAAAAAAAAAAGGATATTTTCANAAATCAGTGAACTTGAAGACAGATCTTTTGACATTATATGCATTATGGAAATCCCAGAAGAGAAAGGGACAGAAAGTATATTTAAATAAATAATGAACAAAAATTTTCCAAACTTGAGGTGAGAAATGGACACCCAGATTCATGAGGCTAAAGGCATCCCAAATAGGTTGAACTTGAAAAATTCTACACTGAGACATATTATAATTAAATTGTTAAAAAATCAAAGACAAAGAAAGAGTTTTGAAAGCAGCAATAGAAAAGCAATTTGTCACATACAAGGGAGCCCTCCCCACCCAACACACACACAAGATTATTAGCAGTTTCTCAGTGGTAATTTCACAGGCCAGGAGATAATGGGAAGATATGTTCAAACCATTAAACAAATAAAACTCAGCCAAGAATACTATACATGTCATTCAGAAACGGAGTAGGAAGAAAGACTTTCCCAAACAAACAAAATTTGAGGGAGTTCATCGCCATTGCCTCAGCCTCACAAGAAATGTTAATGAGCATTCTACAAAACCGAAATGAAAGGATGCTAATTAATGTCATAAACACATATGAATGTGTATAATTCATCAGTAAAGGCAAATGTGATCAAAGTCAGGTTTTCTAATATTGTAATGATAGTATGTGAACCACTTAAAATTGTAGTTTAAAAGCTAAAAAAATAATAATAATAAAGAAAACTAGCAACAGGGGCACCTGGGTGGCTCAGTTGGTTAAGCATCTGACTCTTGATTTCAGCTCAAGTCACGATCTCAGGGTTGTAGGATGGAGCCCCAAGTTGGGAGTCTGCTTCTCTCTCTCCCTCTCCCTCTGCCCCTCCCCCTGCTCACTCTCTCTCTAAAACAAACAAATAAATCTTCAAAAAAAATAAACTAATGACAATAGTTTGTTATTGGATACATGATATAAAAAAGATAGAATACTGATAACCTAAAATGAGAGGGGAGAGAAATAAAAGTTTAAAGTTTCTGTATGCTATAAATTTAAGTTATTATCAGCTTAAAATAGAATGTTATAAGGTTATTTTATGTAAGTCTCATGGTCACCACAAAGGAACAACCTTCAGTAGATACACAAAAGATAATGATAAAGGTGTCAACGCATACCACCACGATGTCATCAATCATAAGAAATACAGCAAAAGAGAAAGCAAGAAACATAGTATCTATAAAACAGTCAGAAAAAAACTAACAAAATGGCAATAGTAAGTCCTTACCTATCAGTAATTACTTTGAATGTAAATGGATTAGAATTCTCCAATCAAAAGGCCTAAAATGGCTAAATGGATTAAAAAGATCCAAAGACAAGCTGCCTACAAGAGGCTCACTTCAGCTTTAAGATCACACACAGATAAGAATAAAGGTGGTTAAAAGATACAAACTTGCAGTTATAAAATGTATAACTTCTACCAATCTACTGTACAGCAATACAGTCTTGTATTATATACTTTAAAGGTAAAAGAATAAGTTTAAAAGCTCTCACCTCTCCCTCCCAGAAAAGGGTAACTATATGAGGATGTGTTAACAGAAAAAAAAAAAGGAAGAAATGAATTTTCAGAATACCATTGATACAAAAAGATCCTACGTGTCTTCAGAAGAAAATACACAGAGAGAGAGAGAGAGAGAGAGAGAGAGAGAGAGAGGATTGGAAGCCACAAGGGCTTCTCTCTGTGAAACCCTAGATGGTTAAAAGTAATTTTATCATTGCTTTAAAATAATGAAACGAAAATAATTTTTTAACCTAGAATCTGTGTGATCCTAAACATTCAAAGTTAAGGGGAGAATAAGGATATTTTCAGGGGCACCTGGGTGGCACAGCGGTTGGGCATCTGCCTTTGGCTCAGGGTGTGATCCGGCGTTATGGGATCGAGCCCCACATCAGGCTCCTCTGCTGTGAGCCTGCTTCCTCCCCCACTCTCCCTGCTTGTGTTCCCTCTCTCGCTGGCTGTCTCTATCTCTGTCAAATAAATAAATAAAATCTTTAAAAAAAAAAAAAAGGATATTTTCAAACAAGGTCACAAAAACTTTGCTTCCAAAGTAACCCTTCTCAAGAAACATGGAAGGATATGCTTTACCAAAAGCAAAGGATAGTCAAGAAAGAAGACGTGGGATCCAGGAAGCAGTAGGCTACACAAGAAACAGCACAATGTCATCATCTCCCACATGATAGTGGTGGAGCCCATCTAGAGAGCCTCAGTCTGCATTAGAGGAGATAGAAGTCTCTAATCTCTAGGAGTGATGTCGCCAAGGGAAAGCCATGGGAGTCAGGAGTCAAAACTGATGGGTTTGATTAACTTGAGAGGCCAAAACCAACACAAAAAAGGGCAGCTTCTTCCAAGGAAAACAAGACTGTACATCAAAGCAAATATTTTTACTGAGTGCAGTGTAGCTCACCTGTCAATAATATTTACATATTATCAATATTATCATCTTAAAATATTATCAGAGGACTGGGACAGGGAGCTGCTTTTTAAAATTACAATCCTCGTGGTTCTACTTGACTTTTAAATTATGTCCAGCCATTTCTTTAATGTAAAAAGTTAAATTTAAATAAAAGAAGTAAAGAGAACAATTTAAATCCTTAATGTTCTTTCCACAGTTTTCAGTCTATTTCAAATGAGCTTCATTTCCTGTCTCTAAGATGAGAAGCCGGGCCAAATTCTTTCTATGTTCTCTCTCAATTCCATTATTTATTCTGTGTCTATGTGTCCACAGATATAATTTATCTCATTCCACTGGTGAAGAATTATGAATCTGTAAAGAAAGAAACAGTTGAATTCGTTTTTTGAGCTATTTTCCAGAGTTCACATTTGCTGAGTTAACAGGTTGTTTTCAGGAACCGTCTCGGCATTGTCCTTATATTTTTATTTGTGTAATGTAGCAAATCTTTATCTCTGTACTCCAAACTTTAAGAAGCAGCATATCCTTAAAAGCTGATGTCTGTGAATTACATGATAGAATGATCTTTTAAGAAAGAGATGGCTCCCTGGTTACCAAGTAGTTCCCATTTCCTGCACTTGCCCATATTGCCTCTAAGTGACTTTCAAAACGTATTTTTCTTTTTTCTGAATTTATAGAGTTATATTTTTGAAAATGAATTTTGGGCTAAATGTAATGATATAGAGACAGCCCTGACTGCTTTATAACAAGGTGAATTCTAAAAATCAAAGATGCACAATTTCCTTTTTTACATTAAAGGTCAAATTTACAAAATGTCTCTCAAAGGCACAAGCCTGCTTGTCATCTTTATCAAATAAGATCTGGATGCATTGATTCAATCATTTTGATCGGTAACCCCACTATACAGTATATGCCCCACCAGGAAGATTACCTAATGCTATATTACATTCTTCTTACAGATGCCAGAGCTGAAAAAGCAGAACCAATTTGGCAGAATTTTGCATGAAATCTTTTATTTTTTTATAATAATTTTTTATTATGTTAGTTACCATACAGTACATCCCTAGTTTTTGAAGTAAAGTTCCATGATTCATTTCTTGCGTATAACACCCAGTGCATGAAATCTTTTATGGTACACAAGCTTCACCTTTCTTACATAAAGCATCTTAGAACCCATGAGCAATTATATCTGAACCTTCCCACTGAGACAACTAATGAAATATTATAGTCATGATCATTTGAATTTGGCCCATATATTTTACGGCTAAATCAATCAACCTATTTTAACTTTTAATGAATGGAGATGTCAACATTTTTTTATCAAAATAGCAAAGAATTTTTAAAACACAATAGAAATGTATCTGATGTGCTTTGCAGTCAAAATATTCTACAACAAGGTGAGAAGTACTGTATCTTATTTAAAATATTTTCAGCCTTAAACAGAAATTTAAACATCCAGGGGAAAAAACGTTAAAAGTAATATTGAAGCAGTATTTGAACATCTCCTTGGTAATGTTCTATACGTAGTGAGCCTCCAAGGCCCAAGGTTAAACTCTTCCCAAGGTCAGGAAGGATTCCAAATGTATTCCTTATTTTTGTATTCAAAAATAAATTACTGCCCACTTGTTTCTGTATTATGCTAAACAAGGTAAAACGGGAGATTTGATGCTCCAGCAGTCATTGATTCTGAAATTCGGGACTTGCAGTAGTTAATCCTATAGCGATTAGGATGCTTTTAGTTGTAAGAGTAAAAAACCTCATTAAAATCAGCATTTTTTTAAAAAAGGAAGTTACTATACAGCTGAAAAGCCCAGTCCAGAGTATGAAGCACTGTCACGGGATTCAGTTTCCTTCTCTCAGCTCCCCCATCTTCTCTGTGTTGGCTTCATTATCAGATCTTATACTTGGCTCTTAAGAGAGCCAGTTATGCATCCTTGATAATGGCAAGGGGTCAATCGAGGCAATGAAAGCACGTGCTTCCCTCCCACAGCAATCCCACCAGACATGCCCTTGGCTCTGGTTGGTTTCAAGTTCATCATTAGATTCATCCTTGTGGCTGGTGAAATGTGTTGCATGGAGGGGCCAAGACTGAGTTACAGGTCTACCCATTCACTACACAGACTAAGAATTGGAGTGTGGAATAATAAGAAATATACATATTGGTCTCTGCCCTGGGTTCCTGCTAATATTTTGTTCTTGGTCTTGTTTCCTGACACGGAGTTCCTAAAACCTTGTAATTTCCTAAGTGATAACTAAATCTCATGGTGTGAGAGTGTCTTTTGTTCTAATAAGGTGATTTTCAGTGGGTTCTTGCATGGGCGCTTTCACTGGAAAGACCACTCCATTATTAGAAGCTAGACTTTTAGCCCTACCCTCCATTTCCAGAAAGAGGAGGAGGGCAGGAAGTTGAGTTAATAATTGATCATGCCTACATAATGAAGCCTCCATAAAAATCCCCAAAGTATTGAGCTCAGAGAGCTGTCAGCTTAGTAAACAAATCCACATGCATGGAGGGAGGTGCACCCCAACTCCACAGGGACAGAAGATCCTGTGCTTAGGACACTTTCAGATCTTAGTCTATATGTCTCTTCATCTGGCTGTTCATCTGTATTCTTTATTATAGTCTTTATAATAAACCAATAACCTATAAGTAAATATTTCCCTTTCTAGCAATTCTAGCCATTCTAGCAAATTACCAAATCCAAGGTTCCCAAGACTTTCAATGGATAGCCAGTTGGTCAGAAGTATTAGGCAACAACCTGAGACTTGAAATTGACATTGGAAGTTGGGATAGACTTTTGAGACTGAGCCCTTAACTCTAACTCTTCATAGTGTTACAGCTGAACTGAACTGTAGGACGCCCAGCTGCTATTGCAAAAAAAAGGTCAGTGTGAGAAAAACCCCATACATTTTGTGACCAGAAGTATTTAGTGTAAAGGAAAATACAGGAAAAAAATTTTATTTTCTAGAGATGAATGTATTGTTCTCTAGAAGAAAACTAGAGTATTCATCCCATAGAAAAGTAAATGGATACTGGATGGTAAAACCAAGTATCATCTATTAAAGTCCCTGTCTGCTATGTCATTCATTTGCTCCCTAACTACAACTTTCAATTTGCTCCATAAATTTAAAAAAAAAAAAAAGATTTTGTTCCCTGTTAGACTTTTGTTTGTCAGTGCTGTGCCAGAGAGGGCTAATAATCTCGATTCACAGTTTTACCTAAAACATAATTTCTGGGGCACCTGGCTGGCTCAGGTGGGTTAAGCGTCTGCCTTCAGCTCAGGTCATGATCTCAGGGTCCTGGGATAGAGCCCCACATCAGGCTCCTGCTTAGCGGGGAATCTGCTTCTCCCTCTCTCTTTCTGCCCCTCCCCCACTCATCTCTCTCTCTCTCAAATAAATAAATAAAATCTTAAAAAATAAATAAATAAAATATAACGTAATTCCTGTGCACCAGTCCCCTCCCTATTCTATTGTAAGTTTGAAAGGCACAGATGAAGATTTCATTATGATAATGATATAACAATAATCACTGACATATTGTATTCATGGTGTATTCTAGTGTGCTAAATTTCCTGATACAAATAGATGCATTTTGAAGCTCTGACTTCTTAAAATTAAGAGCTTAATGTTACAGTATGTCAGCTTTAAAGGGCATAGTAAATTCATTTTTTTGATAAAATATTAATGACACACTGATTTAAGAGCATATTTCCACTTTTAAAAAATAGTTAATCAATAGTTTTCTTTTACAAAGCATCAAGGTACCATATATTCTCTATGTTCTTCAACCATATTTGAAGAAATAATTGCAAGTATCACCTCAAATTTTACAATAAGGCATGGTCAAATTGTTTATCTTATAAGATTGTGTAATAGTTAAAACACTGGATTGATATCGAGGAAAAGAAAAATCCCAGCATCTCCATCCACGGCACAAATGACAGCATCTGATAATCCAGGGGACAGATGGCACCCCATAAGTTCTTGTCAGATTTTTAGACAAAGAAGTAGTTTCCAAAGCCCTTTCCAATTTCATGACCCATACAGAATCACCCTTACACCTGATTTCCCTGCATTACTATTATTCAGATAAGTCTTTAGGCTTTTTTGACCATGTCTTTCGAAATAATCATTTGAAAACAAAAGAGTTGAACTACTGCATCAAACTGGCCCACTCAGTCTATTTTTTTCTTTCTGACTGATTCCAAGTGATTTCATGTGACACTGTGACATGGTCCTCTGAATTGACAAGCTAAAAATGTGGCTGCATCTTTCAAACACCCTAAGCTTCCTTTTACAACATATTATATAGAGTTAATTCTCATTATTCATTGTAGTTATATTCTATAAAGTCATTGTGAGCAGTGAATTAGTGAATACTGAACCATTGCTTCTGAGGGAAACTCACAGTTCGGTTCCTTGTGAGTCTCAACCAATCAACAGATAGTCTTGTTCTAAATACCCCCTACTCTTTCTTGATCCATTACATATATTGTTGCATATATTGTTGATCCATTAACATTGAACTCACAGCCAACAGTACTAGAACTCATGCCTGAAGGAAGCTTATCTAGCGC
>NC_048232.1:17079163-17104518 GCF_002007445.2 Ailuropoda melanoleuca | reverse complement strand
GTTGATCCATTAACATTGAACTCACAGCCAACAGTACTAGAACTCATGCCTGAAGGAAGCTTATCTAGCGCCTGTATTTTTCCCATAAGACACCACTGCCTTCTCGCACTTCGGTACACTGGCCAGCACTGAAGCACTATCCTTGGAGACCATTTTAATAACAGAATCACTAACAGAAAGCGCAAAAATGTGGAATCTCCATATTGTTTTCCCCAGCAGCTGTACCATTTTACATTTCCACCAACAGTGTACAATGGTTCTGATTTTTATACATTCTTGCCAACATTTGTTGTCTTTTGTAATTTTTTTATTACAGCTATCCTAACAGGTGTGGTTTTGATTAGCATTTTCCTGATGATTAGTGACACTGGGCAAGAAACACGGCACTAAACAGACCATGAAAGGACACTTGTTTGCAGGATGAAGGCTAAAACAAGAAAGCAGAGTGTCACTTCATTCAACCTCAGCTGGGAACAGGAGCTTTGGGTGACTCAAATTTTTTGCCAATCTGCATATACCCATGCCTGCAAAAGCATGGTAAGTACTAATTTGGGGGTTACAAATAGATTTTAGCATGGAGGTCAATTTGCAAATACAGTGCCTATGAATAATGAAGATTGACTGAACCTCCTCTCCAAGGCTTTTTTTTGAACCCTTCTTTAATATATATAATGTCCTTGTTTTACTATCCACTAGGTAAACCAATATTTTACTTATTCCGAATTTCTTTCTCTTACAGCTTTTAGAGCCATCTTTTTGTCATTCCTCTTTGCTGTTTTTTAAAGATTTGAACAAACTATGTTTTGTTTTTCATTGTTTTGCATTCCAACTCCATTTTGGGGAAACTAAAACAGTATATATTTACATGCTTGTTAACACATGACGTGCCGTCTTACTCTAGCTTTTTAGATGCTATTTTGCCCTGTTTCTGTATTAATAGTTTGTTTCATGCCACAAATTAGACATCGGTTAAGATTTTTTAGGTTTCTCTACAGTGGCAGCTTCTGAGGGCTTGAGGCCCAAATGAGATCTGCATGATATTGTGTTTGGAAGTTAGAAGCTAAGCTGGAATTGTTTGTGAGGAACTTCTCCACTACTGTCTCTTTCTTCTAAATCCACATAGAAGACAGAAATCAACAGCTACCTGAAACTAGGGATATGAAGCCAAGTACCAATTTGGAAGTACTTCAATCTTCTCCATGATAAAGATACTACTTTTTCTTAACTATATATTTTAGGACTAGGAAAAGCCACCAAACTACTAGAACCTTTAAATTGGGTCTCAAAATCCATTTTAATACCTGCTATAACTCTTTCCCAATTGCCTGTGCTAATTAGGTGGTGTTTTTTTTTTTAAATGGGGAGAACATATTTAATATCTTAACTTTCAGTAAAACATGTCCAATATTTTACACCCTTCTTTTTTACCAAAGTATTTATTTGCAAAGGATTAAAGTAGTTACTTTGTGTCCAGTCTAGATTATACTTTGAAATATTAGCCTTAAGATATATGAAGAAAGAATCCTTTGGTTGAAATGGTGCTCAGAGACTTTCTTGAATTTTCTTCATAGCTCCTGTCTCTTGATAGCTTTCTCTCATCCTTTCTCCCCCCCACTGACACA
Organism: Ailuropoda melanoleuca; assembly: GCF_002007445.2. NCBI lineage: Eukaryota > Metazoa > Chordata > Mammalia > Carnivora > Ursidae > Ailuropoda > Ailuropoda melanoleuca. The sequence goes on along the minus strand of NC_048232.1, from coordinate 17,102,896 downwards.
TGATACTTTTCTGCCTGGTATCATCTCACTTGGCACTCAGTGCAACTAAATTTCTATCACACAGAAGCTACAGCATATCAAAGTCCAAATTTATATTGCTTTATCTTTGTTCCTTGTGTCTGAACCTTGGCCTAATAATCCACGGCACTAACTTCAACCACAGGGAAGATCAAGATGGGAATAAGGGTTGAGTTAGTGTTGTAAAAGATAAAAGAATCAAAAACAACACTGATAGTGACTTTCATTTCAAAGTTATCAATCTGTAGGTGGTTCTTATCTAAGCTGCAGTTGACCAGTTATTAAACTTAGATGTTTTGGTTTTATTTTGTTTTTACATATTTCATTGTTTGGGGAAACTAATTGTACTAATTGTTCTCTTTGCCATTGAAAATTCAATCTTGGGAATTACAATGGAAAGTATTATTTTAGATTTAAGTAGCATAGGTAAGGAAGTCAGATAAATTTGAAATAAGAATGTAAGCTTAAGAATGTATATAATCTATTACATAAAGGACCTCCATGTTGATGGTATAGTACCATAAGGACAGAAAATCCAAAGGGGTTATCCCACTCATTTTCAAAACCTCACTCACATCTGTCCCTCTACCACTGCAGGCAGGTACTGGGACTGGCTCACACTGGCTCATAAGATCTCAAAGGTGTGCATCTCTACCCAAACCCACCATCGGTAAGTTCACAATGGTAGCTTGAAATTGGCATGGCAGAAGAATTTACAACTCAAAAATCAGAAAATGATAGAAATCAGATTTTTTTTCTTGAAAATTCACTTGTGAAATAATTATCAGCACACCAATGATATCATTATTCTAGCATTTGTAAAGGGAAAAAATGCCTATTTCCCAGAGTAGCTGATTCAGGAAGGAGTAAGATCACAGCTCAGTAGATACATTGCTCAGGTGTTAATCCCTCTAAATTTTCCCTTCAGTACACAATGTAAACATCACAAATTTCCCCAAAGACTACTGAGTAGTTATTTGGTTGTCTGTGGTAAACAGTTATCAGGCAGATGCTGCGCCAGTGTCTGAACTGGACACACAGGCTGCTTTATCTTAATGACCATTATAAGGGGCATCCTTCTCAAAGTCCAAGATGGCAGCCTCCACAGCCCAAGCAGAGCAGGATGAAGGAAGGAACAAAGAAGAGAAGGAGAATGGCATGGACCTGCTATCTCCTAAAAGGGTTCAAAATGATTATAACCTATTACCCAGAACTTGGCTATACCAAACTGCAGAGGAAGCGGAAAAACAATTTCAACAACTACTTATTTGTATGTATTAATATTATTTTCCTCCCTCCATATATTAATGTAGAAAACTATATTGACAGATTCTCTAGCTAAATTACTCTTAAATTTCTGGGATAATACTCTTTGATCACCAGTATTCTTCCAACATGTTACTGAATTACGTTTGCTAATATTTAGGATTTTTGAGGGCTATAATGGGTTAATATATGTAAAGCAGTTAAGAAAGTGTTGAGTTTATAAAAATATTATATAACTGTTGGCTATTATTAAGTTCATAATTCAGCTTGTCATAATTTTTCAAGGTAAAATAGCCCTTTACGTGTGTTGGTAAGTTTTTTTTAACTCTATTTGGAGCCATTTATATGCTTGTATAAGCGTTTTATTTATGAGTACATGTCAAAATGTCAATTTAAACTTTACCAAAAAAAAAAAAAAGATGTTGGCTTATTCCTGCTTTTTCTCTCTTCTTGACAAATTTTTGCAATCCATATTTTTCTATAATATTATTTCATCTGTATTCAAATTTGTGAACAAAAAAGGTATTCATAGTGTTTTCTTATGCTTTTTTAAGTTTTCAAAGTTTTCTGTATTTATGAGTCCTTTTTCATTTCTAAAACTATTCACCTGTGACTGTTTCATTTTCTTAGTAACTTTTGCTGGCATTTTCTCTGTTTTAACCAATTTAAGTTATTTTATTGCTTTTAGCCATACTGTGTGGAATCTCATTTTCCTACAGGATCCTGGTCCCTTCATAACCTCTTGACCAGACTGCATACCCCTCAAGTTAGTAAACAATCCCGTTTTGATATTTAATGAGCATTTACCTATCTGTATAGGTCTCATGTATTTTTAAACTATTTAATCCCAGAATTAGTTGCCACTACATTTATTGTTATTGTTGGGGTAATTCTTGTGGTTTGTCATGGTCAATGATTAGATAGAATTACTCATACACTTACCAGTTGTCTTTACACATGATCGTTTCTTGAATCCCACTTCTTATTTCTGGGTTCAAGGTCCTCCTTAGTGAAGTGCAGTCTGTAGTAGCACTTCCGGCAATTATCTGAAATTAAAAAAAAAAAAAAATTCTCAGGCTCATTTCAGTCATTCGTTTTTACTTCACTCTTAAATGTTATGTTAGCTGAGTTTTGACTTTTAGGTTCTAACTTCCAAAGATATTGTTCTTCCAAAAATACTCTACAGATAAAAGTCTGTTTTCAGTATAATTGTCATTCTTTATTTTTTAAGATTTTATTTATTTGAGAGAGAGAGAGCACAAGTGGGTGGAGAGGGAGAGGGAAAAGCAAACTCCCTGCTGAGCAGGGAGCCGGACGTGGGGCTCAATCCCAGGACCCTGGATCATGACCTGAGCTGAAGACAGACACTTACCTGACTGAGCCACCCAGGTGCCCCTAATCATCATTCTTTTCAAATGACTGTCTTTTCTCTCTGGTTGCTTTACGTTTTTTTTCCTGTGTTTAATGTTCTGCAGTTTCACCACAGTGTATCTAGGCAGGATCTGCATTATTTATTCTATTTAAAAAATCAGTGAGTGTCTTCAGTTCAGACTCTTGTCTTTTGTTCATTTAAGAAAATTTCCATCCATTATCCCTTTGAGACCTGTCTCCCCTATTCTCTATTTTCTCCTTGTAGACTTCTAATTGATTACATTTGGTGATCTATGTATAACGTTTATATTTTTTGATCTGTCATACTTTCTATTTCTTTATCTTTCTGGAGTCTATTCTGAGTCCTTCCGCTACATCTTCTAATTTACTTTCTTTACAGCATTGTCTAATATTCTCTATAATCTTCAGGTTGTTCATTTCTAATTTTATCAGGTTACTAATTTCAATGGGTATATTTTTCATTTCTAGAAGTTCTGGTTGGTACTTATAACAATACTGTCTATTCTTTCTTCATAGCGTTCTACTCTTTGTTACAGTTTCAATTCTTCATTGCTGGAAGAATTTTAAATTGATGTTGTATACTCTTAGATTTTTATTTCTGATTATGAGAGTATCAATTCTTCCATTAGTGTATTTGTTGACTTTATCTTCTAATGGTTTCCTTCCTTGTGAGGTATGTGATTTTAATTGTGCAATTGCCTTTAATGTAGGTTGCTTCTGAGTCCAGTGTACCCTAGCTCATGCTTATGTTCACATGTAGACTGTTTTCCCCCTTCTTTTTCTGGAAATTCAGATATTTCCCCACCACTGTTTATAGCTTAGCTTGGATTTTCCACAGCAAGCATGTCGTATAAAATCAAACCTCACTTCCATATCTTGGTATGTGCTCTCAAAGAAATTCTGTAATGTTTTTTCACTGAAGAGTATGAGAAATCACTGTTGCTCCATGTTCCGTGGATTTTCTATTCCACTTCATTGAGTGGAAAGTTCTTCTATACAAAATACTGGTTGCAACTTTCCACTTAGTACAGGACCAAGACCATAAAACCTGTTCCCGTATTCTGGTTAAAATTACAGCCTCCTTCCCGAAAGGCCTATATTCTTATCTAATGCCCTATGGATTGCTTTAACATGAACTATTCATTTTGTTTTTGTCTTTTAAATTTGGAAATGTCTCCTACCTTTCTTTTTTTTCTCATGAGCATGGTAATATTTTAAAAATTGTTTTATTGTATGGTATTGTATTGTATCCAGCATTTCTCCATATTTGTACCAGGAAAATAGGTATGCATCAGCTTGGACCATCTTCTTTTCTTAAGAAAGAGTTCCTCTTTTATAACAGAGTTTTCAGATTCCCCCTCTGCTAAGATACATAAGTAAATCAGTGAAGGGAAATTCAATTAACAGAGACCATGTTATATTTAGTAGCACCCCACCCCATGACAATTGGCCTAATTTATAACTGGGTCAAGCTTCTCTGCCTGACTCCCCCTTCTTTTATAGACCAGTTCTCCTTGAGGAAGCATTGCAGTCCCTCAGGCAAGTAGGACCTTAACACACATTCCCTGTGAGTTCTCAGACATATCAATGTAGTTCGTAGACAAAGCATAAACTCAGTCTGGGAACTCCTCTATGCATAGAGATCATCTCATAAATGGAATATATATGAACAAATGAAAAGGTCTTCGGTGTACATCATAGTACACAGAAAAGAGTTAAGATGTGTGACCTATGAAGAAACAGAAAGAAAAAGAATACTGTTAAAATTATTACCTTACTCATTCTCATTAAATGATACATAAAAATTTGCTAAATGAAAAGGAATGAGACACAGATTAAAATCCAATGCAGGTCTTTTATTTTTCCATCTGGTCTTCTTTCAGGTTTCTCTGTGAATGACTTTATCTTCTTTCTAGTTGTGCAACCAAAACCCAACACTATATTGGATTAATCAATCCTTGATTAGTGGTCATTATCAACCTATGCATGACCTTACTTTATTTAGTGAATTTTAAAAATATAATGGCCAATTTTAATTTACCTCTCAAACGAAGGGCTAGCAAATTAAGATTAATTTAAATGTACCTGTGAACTCCCCCTCTCTTATCCCATACTTGATTTCTGCCCCTTCAAACCTCCTCTTGGTGACAATATCTAATCTGAATTTACACTCATCATTCCCTGCTATGTATGCCAATACAATATGTTGCTTACTGTTTCCTGCTTTCAAACTGTGTATCCAGGACATAGTCTTCTGGGGTTTGATGGCTTCTTTCTTTTCAAAATTATACTACGAATATTATCTATTATTATATATATTTATAGCTGAAGTATCCCATAGTGGAAACTGACCACAATTTATCACTATTTGTTGAATATTCAGATTTTTTCTAATTTTTTGCTCTTAAGAACAGGAACATTACTTTTCATTTCTCCTGGTGCTTCTGGATACTAAGTCTCTTGAATATACAGCTAGGATTGGAATTGCTGTATTTCAGGGCAAGCAATTAAAATACAATGGTCAATGTTTTTAAGTAACTTAACTCCCAGCATATAAACTACCAGCAATATGTAAAGGATCCAGCTAATCCATATGTCGAACACTGGCAATTGTCAGACTGCTCAATCGTTGCCAGTATGAATTTCTCCTTCTGTGAAATACCTACCTTTCATACATTTTACCCACTTTTACATTGTGTTCTTTTTTCTTATTGATTTGTAGAAATTATTTGAATAATCTTGTTACCAGGTCTTTCTATTTTATTTCCTAGGTTGCAGCAGCCTCTCTTCTCAGGTTTTTCAAGTTGTTTTTGGTAAATAAAAGCTCTTAAATTTAATATAATAAATGTACCCATAATTTCTCTACCCATTGGCTTTTTGCATGTCTTTAAATCCCTTCTAATCCCAAACCCAGCAAGACATTTCCTTATATCTTCTCCTAAAAGTTTCAAAACTTTGGGGCGCCTTGGTGGTTCAGTCAGTTAAGCACCTGCCTTTGGCTCAAGTCATGATCTCAGGGTCCTGGGATCAAGCCCAGTGATAGGCTCCCCGCTCAGTGGGAGCGCTTCTGCCTCTGCCCCTCTCTGACCCATGCTTGCTCTCTTATTCTCTCTTTCTCTCAAATATATAAATAAAATCTTAAAAAAAAACTTTGCTTATGATAGTATGCTTTTAAACCATTATAGATTAAATATTTAATGTGGCGCAATGAAAGGATCTAATTTTATTTTGTTTTCATGTGGTTAACCAGCTTTTCCAATTTCATTTAAAGAACCTTAAAAAGTAAAAAATTGAGCTACGCTATGATCCAGCAATTGCACTACAGGGTATTTACCCCAAAGATACAGACGTAGTGAAAAGAAGGGCCATATGCACCCCAATGTTCATAGCAGCATTGTCCACAATAGCTAAATTGTGGAAGGAGCCGAGATGCCCTTCAACAGATGACTGGATTAAGAAGATGTGATCCATATATACGATGGAATAGTACTCAGCCATCAGAAAGATTACACATTTGCAGCAACATGGACTGGACTGAAGGAGATTATGCTAAGTGAAATAAGTCAAGCAGAGAAAGACAATTATCATATGGTTTCACTCACTTATGGAACATAAGAAACAGCAGGAAGATCGGTAGGAGAAGGAAGGGAAGAATGAAGGGGGAGTAAACAGAAGGGGGAATGAACCACAAGAGACTATGGACTCTGGGAAACAAATTGAGGGCTTCAGTGGGGAGGGGGGTGGGGGATTAGGATAGGCCGGTGATGGGTATTAAGGACGGCACATATTGGATGGTGCACTGGGTGTTATACACAAATAATGAATCATGGAACATTGCATGAAAAACTGGGGATGTACTGTATGGTGACTAATATAACAAAATAAAAATTATTTTAAAAAAAAGAACAGTGTCTCCTTTATCAAGGATCTGTTTTGTCACTTCTGCCAAATAATCAAGTTGCAAATATGCATGGTCCGTTTCTAATCATTCTATTCTTTTACATTATTCAATCTGTCCATCTCTGCACGAACACCATATTGTCTTAATTACTACAACTCCATAAAAGTCTTGATATATGTTAAGGCAACTACTTCTCCATTCTTTTTGTTTTTGTTGTTGTTGTGTTTTGACTTTTCTTAAATGAGAAAATTAGCTTGTCAAGCTCCATGAATAACTGTTAGGATATTTGTTGGCCCGGCATGAAATCCATAAAAAGATAGGGGAAAAGTGAATTATTAATGATACTAAGTCTCCTCATCCATGAATTTGATATAACTCTCCATTTGCTGAGTCTTCTTTAACGGCTTTAATAAAATCTTATAATTATATATCTTGCTCATCATTTGTTACATGTATTTTACAATTTTTGTTGCTATTAAAAATGATGCTTAAAAACTTTTTTTCTGGTAAATTAGGATGTGGTTGATTTGTTTACATTAATCTTATATCCAGTCATCTTGCTAATCTTTCTCTTAGATCTAATGACGTAATAATTCATCAGATTATTTTAAATATTTTTAGGTAGACAATTATATCAAGCGAACCCAGAAATAGTTACATTTCCTACTTTCTAATCTTTATGCTTTTACTTTCTTTTTACTGACTTACTGCATAGCTAAAACTTCCAGTAAATTCTGTAATATAAATAATAACAAGAGTATACCTGGATCTTTGTGGATTTCTAAATGAATGCTCTTGTGTTTCTTCATCTAGATGATTGTTGTATCCATATAATAAGTGCTGTACATATATTAGCAATACTTACTGACTTTTTGTTAGCTACTTTTACTTCTTTAACTTGATTTTAAGAAATTGGATTCCATTCCTATTGATAATTTCTATATTTGTCACTAGTATTTATACTATATTTATAGTATAGTACAGTATAGTAAATACTACATATGATAGTATTTATACTTAGTATTTATACTATAGTATGTATAATCATTTTTGCCATCTTATCATCCCTCTTTTCTTCTCCATAAAAAAGAGAATACATTTTAAACGGTTTATACAGAAGTGAAGTTTCACCTATTCCAACCACCAACTTGAATAACCAGTCCTTCCATAGTTATTGCCAGCTGAAAAAGCCATCTTAGCTAAAACAGAGAAAGGAGCATTTGTCTCCTACTGAGATCACAGGTGCTTAGGACAATGTAAACTGGGAGTACAAGGAGTCATCTTGGCTAAGATGGGCAGAGAGCCTGCCTGATAATTAATAAGCTACCCAAGAGGAAACTGAAGTTGGGAAATGGTGAGTGACAGTTCCCTGGTCCTAATGCCTGAAAAGTAACCTACACTTTTCAGTTATATGTGCCCCAAATTCCTACCCACATTTACCACTTTTATCTCCCACCACGTTAATTTTCATTTCTTCTACTTACAGTCAAAAGAATCCTAGATATCACTTCTTTTTAGTTTCCTTTTTTTTTCAAGTTTGTATTTAAATTCCAGTTAGTTAACATACAGTGTAATATTAGTTTCAGTGTAGAATTTAGTGATTCATCACTTACACACAACACCCAGTGCTCATCACAAGTGCCCTTCTTAATACCCATCACCTGCTTAACCCATCCCCCCCACCTCCCCTCTGTAACCCTCAGTTTGTTCTCTATAGTTAAGAGCGTTTCCTGGTTTGCCTCTCTCTTTTTTTTCCTTATGTTCATCTGTTTTGTTTCTAAAATTCCACATATGAGTGAAATCATATGGTATTTGTCTTTGTCTGACTTATTTTGCTTAGCATAATATTCTCTAGTTCCATCCACGTTGTTGTAAATGGCAAGATTCCATTCTTTTTTATGGCTGAATAATATGCCATTGTGTGTGTGTGTGTGTGTGTGTGTGTGTGTGTGTGTGTGTGTGTGTGCATGCGTGTGTATTACTCCTTTATCCGTTCATCAGTTGATGGACACTTGGGCTTTTTCCATAATTTGGCTATTGTAGATACTGCTGCTATAAACCTTGGAGTTCATGTTTCCCTTTGAAATTGTTTTTTGTATCCATTGGATAAATACCTACTAGTGCAATTGCTGGATCATAGGGTAGCTCTATTTTTATCTTCTTGTGGAACCTCCATACTGTTTTCTACAGTGGCTGCTCCAGTTTGCATTACCACTGACAGTGTAAGAGGGTTCCCCTTTCTCCACATCCTCACCAACACCTATTGTTTCCTGTGTTGTTCAGTTTAGCCACTTTCACAGGTGTGAGGTGATATCTCATTATAGTCTTGATTTGCATTTCCCTGGTGATGAGTGATGTTGAGCATCTTTTCATGTGTCTGTTCACCATCTGAATGTCTTCAGAAAAATGTCTATTCATGTCCTCTGCCTATTTCTTAACTGGAGTATTTGTTTTTGGAGTGTTCAGTTAATAAGTTCTGTATACATTTTGGATACTAACCCTTTATCAGATACGTCATTTACAAATATCTTCTCCCACTCAGTAGGTTGCCTTTTAGTTTTGTTGATTGTTTTCTTCATGGTGGAGAAGCTCTTTATCGTGATGTAGTCCCGATAGTTTATTTTTGCTTTTGTTTCCCTTGCCTCAGGAGACAGATCTAGTAAGAAGTTGCTGCAGCTAAGGTCAAAGAAGTTATTGCCTATGTTCTCCTCTAGGATTTTTATGGTTTCCTGTCTCACATTTAGGTCTTTTGTTCATTTTGAATTCATATTTGTGTATGGTATAAGAAAGTGGTCCAGTTTCATTCTTCTGCATGTTGCTGTCCAGTTTTCCCAATGCCATTTGTTGAAGAGATTGTCTTTTTTTCCATTGGATATTCTTTCCTGCTTTGTCAAAGATTAGTTGACCGTTTGGTTGTGAATTCACTTCTGGGTTTTCTCTTCTGTTCCACTGATCTATGTGTCTGTTTATGTGTCAGTACCATACTACCTTGATCACTACAGTTTTGTAATACAACTTGAAGTCTGGAATTGTGATGCCACCTGCTTTGCATTTCTTTTTCAAGATTGCCTTGGCTATTTGGGATCTTTTGTGGTTCCATACAGATTTTAGGATTGATTGTTCTGAAAAATCTGAAAAGTATTTTGATAGGGATTGCATTAAATATCTACATTGCTTTGGGGAGTATAGGCATTTTAACAATATTTCTTCTTTCAATCCATGAGTATGGAATGTTTTTCCATTTCTTTGTGTCATCTTCAATTTCTTTCATAAGTGTTCCATGGTTTTCATCATACAGATCTTTTACCTCTTTAGTTATGTTTATATCTAGGTATCTTATGGGTTTTGGTGCAATTGTAAATGGGATCGATTCCTTGATTTCTTTTTCTGCTGCTTCATTATTGGTATATAGAAATGCAACAGATTTCTGTATATTGATTTTGTATCCTGCAATTTCACCGAATTTGTGTATCAGTTCTAGCAATTTTTTGGTCGAGTCTTTTGGGTTTTCTATATAGAATATCATGTCATCTGCAAAAAGTGAAAGCTTGACTTCTTCCTTGCCAATTTGGATGTCTTTTATTTATTTTTGTTGTCTGATTGCTGAGGCTAGGACTTCTAGTACTATGCTAAATAACAGTGGTGAGAATGGACATCTCTGTCTTGTTACGGACCATACAGGAAAAGCTCTCGGCTATACATCACTTCATTATTATTTAGTCTCTTTATGTGTCAGTAGTCCATAAACTGTGAAAACAGAAACCATATCTTTTTCTACTTACCACTGTATCCACAGCACCTTTCATAATGGCTGGCACATAGTAAATGTTCATTTTTAATGCATCAATGAATAGACTAAGTATGTAAAAATTGTATTTATTTTTCTATATAGAATGTTAGTTGACATATTCTGTCATATCAATCCAAATTTCTTTTGAAAGCAATATTTTATGTGCAACCCAATAATGATAAAGAATAGAGTTTTTATGAATCTTTTCTATCATCTTATGGTGGTTACTCTTGGTTGTCACTTTTTTCCTGCTTTTATTTGGAGGATGTAAAGTCTTATTACTGGTCTTGTCCTTCCTCCTTCAAGCATGCAAGCAACAAGCAAGTACCCTGTGCCCATATGACACCATGTTAGATACTCCAGGAGGCTCATACTAAATAAGGTAAGTCACTCCCTTCAAAAATCATCCTTATGATCTTCCCCATGAATTCCAAACGTCTTCTGTGCATCTCATAGAAACAAAGCACAAGGAGGAGAAGAGAACGGTGGTTGCCAGATGGCTTTCTAGTAATCCAAATAATAAAGGACTACAGATATGTGTTCTTGACTGAGACAGATACAAAAGTAAAGAAGAAAAACAACAGCAAGGGGGGAAAAGTAGAATATTGAAGAGGTAAAAATAAAAAGAAATTAAGACAGCCAGAAACATGTAATTAGAATGGAAACAGATGCTGAATTACCAGCAGCATCTTTAAGATCACATTTTACAAAAAAGCAATAATTTCTAAAATCTTAATCTATGATCATCCTTTTTCATACAAATTGCCCATATTTGGCTATAGCTAAAGGATTCTGCATTTATGCAGTAGACTCAAGAAAGCTTATACTGCTCTTAAGCTGTTGTTGCAATTATTAATTTGGCCATTTATATACTATTGAGGCAAAATATTGAGTCTCAACACTCTCATCTGGAAATGTAAAATGCATAATTTCCAACATCCTAAGTAACATTGACATTGGGGAATTAAGTAATATTCAAAAGTACAGCATACACACATAGACTTGATAAAATTAAGAAGTGAAAACAGAGGGGTCACTACACCAAGAGAAATATTTTCTATTAAAACAGAAGAGGTGTCATAAGTTCCATGTGCCAAATAAGACTTTCAGGTTATTGTCAACCTCAGAAGCTGTTCTTTTCTTTTCCAAACCCTATAGACTCGTCCCACTGGCAGAGCAGGGATCGGACAGTTAACAGAGCAGTGATGCAGATGGAAATCCATATTGGGTTTAAAAAAAAATTCTTAGGATAACAGGCTGCAGGTATTTCTGAGGGATTTTGGTGAAGGAGAAAGAAGATTCTTTGAGAAAAGAATGATGAACCATCTTTGCCCAGATAATCACAGGTCATCAGAATTAAGAAGATGTGCTTGCTGATTCTTAGCAACCTGCAGAGACCCCGTACTTAGATCAGCACTGTGTTCCCTGTAAGGCTACCCCATTATCCTGCAATAGGTACCCAGACATGTTAAGCAAAAGCTGAGTTCTCTTGTACACGCAGTAAGAGTTGACAAAAATAAAGGACAAAATGGTATGAGAAGAGGATCAGAAGATGATGTCACAGGATCGAGACTGGAGAGGTGCAGCCAGAGCAGAGGCAATAATGTGTCACCAACTGGTTATGAATTCATCAGAATGTCCACATTACTCAAAGCTATCTATAAGTTCAATGCAATCCCTAGCAAAATTCAAATGATGTTTTCACTTTTTACAGAAATAGAAAAAAATATCCTAAAATTTTTATGGACCCACAAGGGACCCTGAATAGCTAAGACAATCTTGAGAAAGAAAAACAAGACTGGAGGCCCCATATTTCCTGATTTTAAACCATATTACAAAGCTATAATAATCAAAATAGTATGGTATTAGCATAAAAACCAGACACATAGATCAGTAAAACAGAATCTTGAACCCAGAAATAAACCCATATTGGTCAACAAGTATTTGACAAGAGAGCCAAGCATACTTAATATGGAAAAGACAATCTCTTCAGTAAACAGTGCTTGAAAACGATATCCACATGTAAAAGAATAAAAAAGCAATCCTGAGAAAGAAAAACAAAGCTGGAGGCACCACACTTTTTTATTTCTAATGATATTATATATATATATAAATTATATATTACATAAATTATATATTATATAAATTATATATTACATAAAGTAATCAAAACAACAATAAAAATACTTGAAACGGATTCAAGACTTAAACATAAGACATGAAACTATAGGGGTGCCTGGGTGGCGCAGTCGTTAAACGTCTGCCTTCAGCTCAGGGCGTGATCCCGGCGTTCTGGGATAGAGCCCCACGTCAGGCTCTTCTGCTGGAAGCCTGCTTCTTCCTCCTCCCACTCCTCCTGCTTGTGTTCCCTCTCCCGCTGGCTGTCTCTCTCTCTGTCAAATAAATAAATAAAATCTTTAAAAAAAAAAAGACATGAAACTATAAGCTTCTAAAAGAACACATAGAGAAAAAACTCCTTGACATTGGTCTCAGCAATAATTTTTTAGATATGACACCAAAACCACATGCAACAAAGGAAAATAAATAGAGGACTGCTTTAAACTAAAAAGCTTCTGCACAGAAAAATAAATAATTAACAGAATGAGATTGCAACCCATGGAACAGGAGAAAATATTTGCAAACCATATATCAAATAAAGGAGTTAATATCCAAAATATATGAAAAACTCATATAATTCCATAACAATCCAATTTAAAATCCAATTTAAAAATGAACAGAGGAATTAAATAGACATTTAAAAAAACACCTACAAATGGCCAACAGGTACATGAAAAGATGTCTGATATCACTAATCATTAGAAAAACGCAAAATGAAGTCAAAACCACAATGAGATATCACCTCTCACTCTTAAAATAGCTGTCCTCAATGCAGATAAGAGGATGTGGAAAAGGGAAATCCTTGCACACTGTTCGTAGAAATGCAAATTAATAGAATCACTACAGAAAACAGTATGGAGTTTCCTCAAAAAATTCAAAATAGAACTGCTGTATGATCCAACAATCCCACTTCTGAGTACATATCCAAAGGAAATGGATTAAATTGAAGAGATAGCTATATTCCCATCATTATTGCAGCATTATTCACTATAACCAAGATATGGAAATAACCTAAGTGTCTGTCAATGGATGAATGGCTAAAGAAGATGTGATACACACACACACACACACACACAAACACACACACGCTGGAATATTACCTGGCCACGAGAAAGAAGGAAATGCTGCCACTTCCAACAATATGGCTAGACCTTGAGGGCATTCTGCTAAGTGAAATGAGGCAGACAGAGAAAGACAAATGCTCCATGATATCACTTCTATGTGGAATCTAAAGAGCCAAACTCATAGAAACAGAGAATAGAATGGTGTGTTTCCCAGGGGCTGGAGGCAGGGGGAACAGGAAGATGTTAGTCAAAGAGTACAAACTTCCAGTGAGAAGATGAACACAATCTACGGACCTAAAGCACAGTACTGTGATTATAGGAAGCAATACTATATTATAAACTGGAAAGTTGCTAAAATAGTATATCTTAAATGTTCTCACCACAGAAAAAGAAATGGTAGTCATGTGACATGATGGAGATATTAGCTAACACTATGGTGATAATCATGTTGAAATATATAAATGTATCAAATAAACATGTTGTACACCTTAAACTTACACAGTCATATGTCAATTATATCTCAATAAGGTTGGAGAAAAAGATATTTTTTATATATATGATTATATGTAAATGTATATGTGTATAAATATACATGTCATTAATGTTTACATACATGGACACACTCATATATATTCAGTTTTAGCTGGTTGATAAATAAGCTACTTGATAAGTAAAAATAAACAGAGTTTATTTCAAGTGGGCTCAGTCATTCAAACTAATTATAAGGATGTCTTTAAAATCCTTAAATTAAAGAGCACCTGTATTTTTTTCTCAACCACATTCTATACGCAGTGCTGAAATTACAAATGGGGCTTCTTTCAGTTGTCAGATCAGGATGATGAGAACATTCAAGAGGGTCTAGAGAGCTTGGAGGGAAAAGATAGGGGAAGAAAGATACTTAGAAGAATCAGGGAAGCAACCTTCTCACAACCAGTTGAGAAGTATTTGAATATTTCAACAACTAGCATGACTGGGTCAACATGTACCCTATATGCATCCCCAGTGAACAAGTACAGTTACATGGCACCCAGAGTGGACAAACCAGAAAAGCAACGCCCCTTCCAGTATGGTAATGAGTTCTGAACAAGGCCTGCCCTTGCTTGGATGAATTATATGAGAGCCCATTATATACCCAATCAGGAAAACAATAAAATAAAATATTCACTTTAAATATATAAACACTCAGTATAAATATGCACATGTGTTCTGGGGAAGAAAAAAAAAAGATACTACTAAGCCACCAGTATTAAAGCGTGTGCTTAAACCTTTTTCCAACAATGCTGAGGGCCAAGTGCCTGTTTCCAAATGCCTGCAATTTCTCCCATAGCAATCAGCTGTATCCCTTCACAAAGTGGCCAAAAGAAGGGTTCAACATGTCTTGTGTTCCAGTGGAAGCAGACTCTGACCCAGGATTCAAGTGCCCAGTACTTTGACAGGCACAGGAAATTACTGTCAGGGAGTGAGGATGTGACAGCAGAAGGAAACAGCCAGAACAGGCTGTGTCACTAAGTCAGCTACTGATGTGGCTCAGAAATGATTTAGAACACAGCTGCAGAGTTACCCTCCAGAGGCCAGGAGTCAGACACCATCAGCCAATGGTTGAGAGCTGCTGAGGGTGGGGACAGCACTGGTTAATTTCTTGGCAATTTCCAGACCACAGACCGAGCTGCCTTCTGATGCTTCAGAGAAAGCCCTCAGACAAGTTACAGTAATGCCAACTGAAACCTAAACTTCAAACGATGAAGTGGGGCCTTAATCAGCTCAGGTTGCCATAACAAAGTACCATGATTGGATGGCTTAAGCAATAGAAATGTATTTACTCACAGTCCTGGAAGCTAGAAATCCAAGATCAAGATGCCAACATAGTCAGTTTCTGATGAGAGCTCTCTTTCTGACTTGTAAATGGCCACCTTCAGCAAGAAAAGGGGATGGGTAGGAGAACAAGCTCTTGGTATATCTTCTTAGAAGGGCACTAATCTCCTCATGAGGGCCCCACCCTCATGACTTCACCTGAACCTAATTATCTCCCAAAGATCTTATCTGCAAATACCTCACATTGGGGGTTAAGGGCTTCAACATATGAAATGTGGGTAACACAGTTCAACCTGTAACAGTGGTAAGGCCCGCAAAACATGGGCAGGGTGCAGGCTACAAGCATATTTCCAAACCTAACTTGGCCACATGGAAACAGGTTATGATCTTGATCCATTATCCTTCTGGTCTAACCATACACAATCATAAGACACCAACCTTTGCCTCAAGGGCAGACTTTAAAATTATCCCTCTCTAAAGTGATTATAATCATACTTTCTCAAGAATATTTTACTTACAATTATTCAGAGTAGGATGAATTGAATTACGACATCCCCAGTTCCCTAAGCAAATGTAAACTTCACAAGTATTAAAGTTGGAATTCTTAAAAAATTAATTAGCAATGAACATTAAGCCTTATCCTAAAGAGTATTCCTTTCCATGATAAAACAAAACTAAGTAAAAATATCAATGAATATGGTTTAAATTGGAAAATCATTCACTGTGTAATAGAAGCACCAAATGGATTTGTAGATGGAAACTAAATGAGCTGGAAATGAAGGAGTAATGCACTAGGGATGCTATTCTTTATGTAATATGTCTCTTGTATCTGATGGAATCTGAGTTGACCACCTCTCCAATATCTCATGAGATGGAAATGCCAACATTGAAGAAAAATGCTATAACTAAAATTCTTATTGTTCATGGTATTCATTTATCTTAACCATATGAAGCTTCAGAGCATCAATTATCTTTCCATGTACAAGTGTATTATCTTCCTGCAGTTAAACTACAAACCAAGCTCCTTGCAGATTCAGGCCACATCTCAACGGATCATGCCTTTCATTTTTTTAAACTGCATAACATTTCAACAATAAAGCAATTAACAATACACAGTGATGACCCTTAGTGCAATCAACCTAACATTGTGCTCTTTTTTTTTTCTGTCTTCCTTTGAATATTCTCATCTATATTCACACAGTTTTATAGTTATCATGACACCTTACATATAATTTTATGTTGCCAGGTTGCTATAATGCCTTCAAATATTCCATCAAGTTGATTTAACAATTTATATAACCATTTCCCTTTGTCTCTAATTTAGTCTTTTCAAAGGTTTTATATTACACATAATTTTGCAACCAAACACTCCATGCAAATAGATTTATTTTATTTCAAATTATGTCCGTAATGGGATGGGATACATTTTCTAAACCAGCACCAGGGTCTGGAACCACTGTGTACACAGTAAGCACACAACAAATGTAGAACACAAAACTGGAAATACTCAAGGAGGAACCACGAAAAGAGTTAAGAATCCACAGCGATAGTTATCATGAGAGCTAACCATTGAAAGAGGGCAATGGAACCATAAGGATCTTACAAACCCTCTAAATTGAACCCACTGGATGAAAATAAATATTTCACATTACCAGGAGAAAGAATATAGAATAGTGTAATAAAATGAGGAAAATATAATGTAGTTTGAAAATCTAAAGACGGAATGCTTATAGTGGTTTTTACAAGGTAATACAGTGTTGTCTGGGTCTGGGAGACATTGTTCAGCAGGTGCCTGTCCTCTGACCCAACTCCTGGCCCTCCACATAGTCATCCTTGACCTGCGCTCTGGGGGTTCTGCCTCTGTGGTTGATTCCTCAGAGTTTCAGAATGAGTGGCTGAAAATCTGCATTCAAATACAATCAAAACTCATCCCTTCAAGGAAAGTTCTCTCTTTTCTCCTGTTCTCCATTTCACATAGAATTAACCAAGAAGACAAACTAATTTAACAGGAATGTAGTAACGTCTCCTACCTGTGCTATTTTCACTCTTCCAATTGGAATTACAGATCGGACAGGGAAGAAAGCAGTACTTGGATGGGTCAGTAGTAAAAATATTTTTTGTTGGGTAAACGGGGTCTCTAAAACTTTTCTGAATATGACTTAGAGATTATTGCATGGCCCACCTAATTTTGTGTAAAAAAGAAAAAGTTTACTTTTATTTAGAGTCTATTTAGTATCTCACGAACAATTCTAAACTAATAGCGTGAAAGAAAAATAGAAGCCCGTTCACCCAATTTTATAGTTTTTGTACTTAACAGGCAGAATAAGAAGGCAGAACAAGAAGCTACCTAGACTAGAGTGACTTTAAACAGGCCTAGGGGCCACTGGACACCCAAGAAAAATGGAACAAGTAACTGTATAGAATATTAAGTGACATAAATTTGTATAACCCTTTTGAAAAAACAATTTGACACCAGCTATCAACAGGCATTTAAAAAAAATTTCTTATCCTTTGATCCACTAAATTTACCTCTAGGGTAAATCCTAATAATCTCATATGTGAAAAGTTTCATGACCATAACATTCTTCTTATAAATACTCATAATTAGAAAAATAATTACAAACAGCTTAAATTCCATTTGTAGGAACTTGGGTATGAATCTTGGTTCTGCCAGTTTCTAGCCATGTAAGTGTAAACTGTAAGCAAATTACTTAACTTCTGCAATGTCTCAGTTTCCTTATCTATAAAATGTGGATGATAATATTACCTACTTTGTAGCCTCATAGGATTGGCATGAGAATTCCATGAGCTAATAAATGCAAAATGCAAAGAGGCCATAAAGATGGCAGATAAGCACACAAAATGATGGTTAACCTCCCTCATTAAGTAAATGCAGATCAAATAATGTTGAGCTATTACTCCACCCCTATCAGGATAAATAAAATTATGTTTAATAGTAAATACTGGCAAGGATGTAGGGCAATTGGAACTCTGATGCTTTGCTGATAGGAATATAAAATGGTACAGCCACTCTGGGAAAGTTTGGTAGTTTCTTACGGTATAAACATTCAATTATCATATGACCCAGCAATCCACTCCTGGAGAAATGGCAATTTATGTTGCAAAAAAACTGTTATGTGAATGTTTATAGAAGCTTATTTATAATCCTTTTCCAAAATAGAAATAAGCCAGATGTCCTCCAACTGGTGAATAGATTGAAAAAATTGTGGTACAGGGGTGCCTGGGTGTTTCAGTCAGCTAAGCTCCTGACTCTCGATTTCAGCTCAGGTCATGATTTCAGGGTTGTGGGATTGAGCCCCACATCAGATTCCCCGCTGAGCATGGAGCTTGCTTAAGACTCATTCTCTCCCTATTTCTTTTCCCATCCCCCACTGATGCTCACTCTCTCTCTCTCAAATAAATAAATAAATCTTTTTAAAAAATTGTGAAGTGCCTAGAAAAGCATCTGACACAGTAAATTCTGTAAAGGGGTTAGATATTTTAAACCACATATCAAATGGGATATTAGCATTAATTTAAAAAGATATTTACAAGGATCCCATGATAACATGCAAAAAACCTTATGAAATCATGTTGTTGGGAAACACTTTTCTATACAGCTTTCTAGCAGTTATATTATAAAAACTATAGAGTGTTTTTTTCTTTTTTTTTTAAGACTTTAAGTTTTTAAAGTAGTTTTAAGCTCACAGCAAAATCGAAGGGAAGGTACAGGAATTTCCCAATACCCCTGTCCCCATTGTATAGCCTCCCATCATCAACATCCCCCACCAGAGTGTTACATTTATTACAAATGATGAGGCTACATTGACACTGCATAACCACACAGAGTCCACAGCTTACGTTACGGTCCACTCTTGGGGTTGTACATTCTGTGGATTTGGACAAATGTATTATGACAGGTATCCATCTTACTGATGTCATACAGAGTATTTTTACTGTCCTAAAAAATTCTCTGTGGTTCACCTATTCATGCCCCCAGCCAACCCCTGGCAACCACAGATCTTTTTAGTCTTTATAGTTTTACCTTTTCAAGAATGTCGTATATTTGGAATCATACATTATGGCAGTCTTTTCAGATTGGCTTCCTACATTTAGCAGTGTGGTTTCCTCCATGTCTTTTTGTGGCTTGATAGCTCATTTTTTTTATTGCTGAATAACATTCCATTGAACGGGTGGACCACAGTTTATTTATCCATACACCTACTGCAGGGCATCTTAGTTACTTCCAATTTTGGCAATTATGAATAAAGCTGCTATAAACAGTATGCTATAATATATATATGCTATAATGTATAAAAGCTGCTATAAACATGTGCAGGTTTTTGTATGGACATAAGTTTTCAACTCCTTTGGGTAAGTACCAAGGAGATAAAAGCTGTATTTAAAAAATATATATATTGGCAGGAAAAAATACAAAATGTTAGCAGTGCCGGTGCTTGGGTAATGACTCACAGCATGGTGAGGAAAGCTCTTCAAGGAAATAACATCAAGTGCCATCAGTAACAGTAAAGACCAAAATGACTTGAATGCCTCTTCCTACAACAAGCAACAAAAAATGCTGCAAAAATTACAAGAATTTTTTTTAAAGGACTAACTTCAAACAATAGTCTCAAGCTCAAAATATTGAAAGGAAACTCCCAAGATTGTATCAAATTTATTCATTGTTTGTATCATCTTATATGACCAGCCACTATTATTATCCCCATTTTTTATATGAATAGACTAAGGCACAGAAAAGTGAATAAATATCCCAGGGTTACCCTAATGGGTCTAGTGGCTGTCAGAGTTGGATTTTGAACCCTGGCGCTTTGGCTCAAAAGACCACACTGTGAAATGCTACAAAGTAAACCTCTTTATAGCCAACTGGTATATCTATTCATAAAATAAAATCACCACAATGAGCAATGAGATACCGATTCACATTCATTAGGATGCATAGTAGCCTAAAAAGGGGGGGAAATAACAAGTGTGGGTGTGTTGGTGAGGAATGTGGAGAAACTGAAGCCCTTTGTGCCTTGCTGGCAGGAATAGAAAATGATGCGACCTCTGTGGAAAACAATTTGGTAGTTCCTCAAAAAGTTAGACATAGAATTACCATGTGATCCAGAAATTCCACTTCTGGGTACATACTCAAAAGAACTGAAAGCAAGTATTCAAATAGATAGTTCTATACCAGTGTTCATAGTGGTATGATTCATAAGAGCCAAAAGGTGGAAACAACCCAAACGTCCACTGGCATATAGTTGGCATATATATATATATATATATATATATATATAGTTATTTATTATTTAGCCTTAAAAGGAAATAAATTATGATAAATGCTACAATGTGGATGAACCTTGAAGGTACTATGCTAAATGAAATAAGTCAGACACAAAAGAACACACACTGTATGACCCTACTTATATGAGGTACCTACAACAGGCAAATTCATAAAGACAGAAAGTAGACTAGAAGTTACTAGAGCATGAGGGGAAAAGGGAATGAGGAATTATTGTTTAAAAAGTACAGAGTTTCTATTTGGAATGATAAAAAAAAAAAGTTCTGGGAATGAATAATGGCAAGGTTTGCAAAAAACTATGCATACACTAAATGCCACTGAATTGTACACTTAAAATGGTTAAAATGATATATTTTATGTGTATTTGACAACAAAGAAAAAATCTCAAAAATAAACAAAACCACATGGGTCCTGAATAATTAACAAACTTAATTCTTTGTGCTTGGGGAATACTTTACTCAATTTGATCAATATACTAGATTAAAAGTGAGATTATTCCAGGGGTGCCTGGGTGGCGCAGTCGTTAAGCATCTGCCTTCAGCTCAGGGCGTGATCCCTGCGTTCTGGGATCGAGCCCCACATCAGGCTTCTCCACTGGGAGCCTGCTTCTTCCTCTCCCACTCCCCCTGCTTGTGTTCCCTCTCTCGCTGTCTCTCTCTGTCAAAATAAATAAATAAAATCTTTTTTTAAAAGTGAGATTATTCTAAAATATATGCTGTTTCAGTGAAGATAGATATTTCTTAATTATAGGTCTTGTTTTTCCAACGCATAATATCGCTTCTTTGCCAGTTTGATAGTGGAGGTTTTCCGGGAGGGGCAGAGAAAGAGATGGAGACAGAGCCAGAGATCTCACCAGTATAAAAGGGAGATAAGAGCTTAGATCCTTAGATAGAGAGTAAAGGACAGTTCCATCTGGCATAAGCAGTAAAAGCCATTTATTTTCCCAGGTCACTGGATAAAGCAGAGGTGGGCAGAAGTCAGGGTCGGGCTCAGCAGAGTCAATTCAGCCTGGTTCTGCTTGTGGGATTTCCTCAACCTCCCCCTCAGTGTGTCTTAGCCTTGGCCTCACTTTTGTATTCTAGAACAGACAGTGAACGAGAAAGCTCTGTCCTTGAAGCCTCTAGCAAATTTGTCTTTGAAGCTTACTGTTTCAGATTCGATCACAAACCCATTCCAACCCCTGGCCAGGAGAGTGTCATAAAATAACCAGCTGACCCTTCCAAATCCTGAACCTATCACTACTGCAAGAGTGATCAAATTACCCAGTGTCATAGATTAATAAGTATCCCCCTCCTTGAAGTTGGAGTCCATGCTCCAGGAATCACTCTCACATCACCTATTATATAAAAGAGAAGGATAGGGCGCCTGGGTGGCTCAGTTGGCCACCCAGCTCAGTTCATGATCCCAGTGTCCTGGGATCAAGTCCCCTGTCGGGCTCCCCGCTCAATGGGGAGTCTGCTTCTCCTTCTACCTTCCCCCTCCTCATGATCTCTCTCTCTTTCTCTCTCCAATAAATAAAATCTTTAAAAAAAGAAAAAGAAAATAAAAGGATAGAATGGACGCTAAGAAACAACTACAATGACACATAAAATTCTTCATTTCCTATCTTGGAGAAAGAACACAGTCACCATAGTCTATTATCTCTGCTTGAACAAAAACATTTCTCAAATAACTACCGCGTTTTCTTTCCAGGCAGCTGGTATACATATGAATGAGATGAAAAGTGTGCAGGCCAATGGGAGGAGACATTAAACGTAATTATGCCAGTAAATTATTAATTCCATCTAAGTAAATGCTAAAGGGGAGAATCAGGACAGTGTGAAAGCTTAGACATGGGGTAACTTATCTGCTCTAGATGTCTTCATGATCCGAATGACAATGATTTTAAGCTGAGTTCTGTAGGGTCATAGATCAAGGAGCCTGTGTGAAGACAGAGAATGACAGGAGCTGGCCTATTTCAGTCCTGGGTAGATGGTGAGGGAATGTCTGCCTGTAATTTGCCTTCTAAACTCTTAACAGTTTTTCTTTAATTATAGTCTCTTACTGTTCATTTATTTGCATGATTTCACTTAATGTGTATCTTTCTCATTAGATAGTGAGTTCTTCAAGGAGGGGCTTTCTATGCTGGTCACCATCTTATATAACATGTAGCCTGATATAAATGAAGTGTTCTACAAATATTTGTGGAAAGAGGGAGAGAAAAAAAGGGAAGAAGGGAGGGAGAGAAATAGATTGAGAGCACTGGGATCTGAGGTTTGGGCATTTAACACACAAATTCCAATACCACAGCCACTGTGCATAGTGGCAATCAATCTATCAATAATACAGAATCAGGTAAAACCACAGAGTGGGAAATTTTGCAAACTTAACCAGGTCCCATATAGATACTGACACAGCATCTTTGCCTCAAAAAATGAAGGATCTCAAGAAGAGCATACACTCCCAATAGGATCCAGTGTTCCTTGTCAAGCTTAAATTATAAAAATGAAATCTTGATTCCTGTGGCAGAAATGGACCAGACATAAAATTAGAAAATAAAACCAAAGGACAATTTTATTTTTTTAGACTTTATGAAGTGAGCAACTCACAAGGGAAAATATCTAACCAATCAGATAAATAGTGAGTCAAGTCCTAAGAAGTGGGCCTCACAGCTTGAGCGTAGAGCTCTTAAGGTAAATTAGAAATGCAGTAAATTTCTATGAAGGGAATTAGTGGAAAGTGGTATAGCAAAGTTCCCTAGCCAGAAGATATTTGTGGCTGATCTATGTTGACACCACCAGAACTGAGGGCTCTCCCAAGTTTCTGGCCCTAATTTTACTTTATTTTTTTATTTTATTTATTTATTTATTTATTTTACTCTTTATTTATTTTTTTAAATGATTTTTTATTATATTATGTTAATCACCATACAATACATCCCTGGTTTCTGATGTAAAGTTCGATGATTCATTAGTTGCGTATAACACCCAGTGCACCATGCAATACGTGTCCCCCTTACTACCCATCACCAGTCTATCCCATTCCCCCACCCCCCTCCCCTCTGAAGTCTTCAGACTGTTTCTCATAG
>NC_048232.1:17069925-17078875 GCF_002007445.2 Ailuropoda melanoleuca | reverse complement strand
ATATTCTTGCGGTAGCTTAAGGGAAGGATTCATTCTGAAGGTTTGTATCATTTTTTCATTTCAGTAGAGCCATGAGCAGATCAGAGCAGATTGCTTCTTCTTCCTTTTTAATGTTAGATATTATCTCTTAATCCTTGCCTCCATTCCTGCCCCAAAGGATATCTGGCTCAATGCCTAAAAAAAAAGTCCATAAACTCATGTACCCAGGGGTCCTTAAAGAGTTGATGCATTTCTGAGAGAAACATGAATCCAAGCTCAAGAGTGACGAGATCATGGCCTCGGTTTAATTTAGGAATGTAATAAGAAGTTGAATAAACTCAACTAGTTGNAAACTCAACTAGTTGGCAGCTCTCATAAGAAATCTGGATGTCAGCAAATACTGGGGAATTGTGGGGCAGGGTGGCGGGGCTAGACCTTGATACTTCATTCTGAACTTAATAAATATTTAACAAATTGATTGATGATGACAACCTTACAAGTCAGGTGGAAGATAATTAATAAGTAAATTTCCCTCGAGTAGTTTTGTTGATGGAATGAAGGTAGGAGGGAAAGACATAATATTGGCAGTAGGCCAGGCCAGAGAAAAAGGTGATTTTGGACTATATTTAGGGGAGTGTTAAGAAATATAGAAAGCTGACAGAAAGGATTCACCTAGAGAAAGGGTTAACTCATGGCTGTGTACTTAAGAGAACTGGTGTAGCGAGAGGCAACTTCCAAGAGAGAAATGTCTTATTCAGAATGCAGGGGCAAGAAGAGGGTGGAAGCATATCCTACAGATTTAGGAACAGAGGAATAAGTTGAAGCCATTGTGGTCTGTTAATGGGGTCATGGGAAACGGCCATTTGCCCTTCCTTCACTTTGTTATTTCTGATTTGTTTCTATTCCCGTGCTTTGTTTTTCTCTCTTTCCCTTACAACTTTGAAAATCTAGTTCATATGGGGTTATTATTCTTATATTTTTTGATTAAACATGTTATTAACTTTCAAATAACAAAAAATAATTTGAATGTTGCATACATTACCATTTTTTTAAATTCTTTTTTTAATATAAGACATGACCATATTTCTATTTTTATTCTCTGGATAAGTGACTCTGAATAGATATATGCTCGACATTTCTTCTTTTATAGTGAATTTATTAATTTATAATAATTTTTCTGATCACATTTTCTTATAGCACCAAAAGGCAGACCTTCTGAACTAGTATAAGATAGATAGAACTGCATTATTTCTGAGAAGGGTATAAAACTCTAAAAATTTCTCTTAAAATAATTGATCATTTTGTATTAACATATTCCTGGGAATATTCAATTCAAGGCATTATGTAATTAAAGACAATATAACCATTTAAAATCATTCCTAAACCAACCACACCCACCTAAATTCAATTCTTGTGAATACTTTCAAATGCATAAAGGTATTTTTAAAAAGTACAAAATCATGTAATCTTAAAATCAATAATATTACGTAAACTCTGATACCTGTCTAGAGTGCTAAAATCCCAGTTCAGCTCAAATCCCAGTTTGGGCTACTTACAGTCATTCCACCTTCTCTGATCAGGACAACCTAATTTCCTTGGGCAAAATCACTTCTTCTTCCCTATTTCGATATAGTCAGGAAGGACTTTTAATCAAGGTAGAACTGGGCAAAGCTTATTTGTTCCAGCTATAATGACCAGAACAGAACGACTCTACCTTGTCTAATAAATAGTTGCTACCAGATCTCAACAGCTGTCCTAGTCTCCATCCATTACCAAGTCTGGTTCTCCAAATTTTCCATCTATCTGGGAACTCCTTGATTTCCTTTACCCTTCTCATAAATTCCTCTTTTTTTCTTTTTTTCTTTCTTTCTTTCTTTCTTTCTTTCTTTCTTTCTTTCTTTCTTTCTTTCTTTCTTATTTTTTTTGTTAGGCTGGTCAAGTTGGTTTCTTTTGCTTGCAATTGAAACCGGGTTATTTGAATCAACACTAGGAAACAGATATTTCTATGAATTCTAATACTGATGATAATTAAATCATTACTTACCAAGAGGAAACACAGAACTTAATAAGAAAATCTTACATCCCCACCATGAATGGAGTATGGCATTGGTGAGGCAACCCAGAATGATCACAGAAGTTAGAGACAGCTTATAAAAGAACAAACCCTAGATAAGTAGAAGGAAGTGACTCAAGTCAGACGGTAGGAGGAAGAAGACCAGGCAGCCACAGGAAATCAGCTGGACCCAAGGAAATGTAATTGCCTGGGAGAGCAATAGCATTTCTTTTTTTTTTTTTTTTAAGGATTTTATTTTATTTATTTGACAGAGACAGAGGCAGCCAGCGAGAGAGGGAACACAAGCAGGGGGAGTGGGAGAGGAAGAAGCAGGCTCATAGCGGAAGAGCCCGATGTGGGGCTCGATCCCAGAACGCCGGGATCACGCCCTGAGCCAAAGGCAGACGCTCAACCGCTGTGCCACCCAGGCGCCCCAGCAATAGCATTTCTAAACCC
Organism: Ailuropoda melanoleuca; assembly: GCF_002007445.2. Taxonomy (NCBI): domain Eukaryota; kingdom Metazoa; phylum Chordata; class Mammalia; order Carnivora; family Ursidae; genus Ailuropoda; species Ailuropoda melanoleuca. The sequence goes on along the minus strand of NC_048232.1, from coordinate 17,076,387 downwards.
ATACCTACCTAAGGGATCGTTAAAAGAGATTCATGCTCAAAACCTAATGTCAATATCATTTTACTTTTCAAGTTTAGAATTTGCCAGAACACCCTATACATTTCATAAGAGTAGCAAATGCAATTTTTAATCCATTGTAAGGAAAAATAGAAATATACATATGCCAAATCATCCTTATCATAACACACTGGCTCTTTAGGTCCCCATAAGAAACTTACTAGCTACTCTTGATGACCTTCATATTTGCAGTAGCACAATCACAATAATCTGCTGCAATCTTTTCTTCCTCCAAGAGCGAAAAAAAAGATAGCAATAAATTTTATTTTATTTTATTTTTGATAATCAACCTTTACTAAAGGGACCAAGAGACATGCCAGAGAAAAACAGTGAAATGGGAGGAACATGAAAAATTCACAAATTGGGGCACCTGGGTGGCTCCGATGGTTAAGCGTCTGCCTTCCACTCAGGTCATGATCCCAGGGTCCTGGGATCGAGCCCCCACATCGGGCTCTATGCTTGGCAGGGAGCCTGCTTCTCCCTCTGCCTGCCGCTCTCCCTCCTTGTGCTCTCTCTGACAAATAAACAAATAAAATCCTTAAAAAAAAGAAAAGAAAAATTCTGCTGTAAATTTAGAGTTGCCTTTAAAATGACAATCATTTGTTCAGGAAGAAAAATTAAACAGAAAAAAGAATGATTCAAACAATCACGCAGCTGCTGTGACTACATAGCAGTCTCCTGTAAATATGGAAGTCTCTAGGCGAAGTAATACAACTGAGTGTCTAGTCCTAGTTGAAGATCAAGTCCTTACACAGACTGACAGAAATCTGAGGTTTTCTTTCTGGCTTTATGAACCTGAGTATGTGAAGTTAAAGATTCTAAAAACTATTCTTATTATTCTACAGATGCAATTCAGCTAGAACACAAATGCGATTATTATACCACCTCAATATTATAGTTCTTGAAGAAAATTTCTTCAAAAATACCTTGTCAGACACTTTTAGAAATGGAAATCTATTCTCTTAAGAAACAGAATACTGAAAAGGAAGTAAGAAATCTATTTTACCCAAGTCAAGAGAAAATGAAAACTATTTATTTCCAATGTCTACATGTATGGCATTCAGACAATGTGTCGAGAAATAATTGGGAAAAAATGAAAAAAAAAAAAAACAAAGCAAAACAATTAGGCCTTTTGTTTTAGAATCTCTCCCTCCAAATTGTCAGGAGCAGGAGATAAGAAAACCTAAGGTAATCGAAGTGTTCAATTACAAATAGTGATCTATAACCAAACCCCAAAATGTTTCTATTCTCAGAACACTTCTAGTTTCTTTTTTTCAACTTGAAAAATTGTAATTCTTAGCCTCATATAAATATACCTATAGCACAGGGTTTTTTTAAATATTTCAATAGAGTTGGGGTGCCTGGATGGCTCAGTTGGTTAAGCATCTGCCCTCAGCTCAGGTCATGATCTCAGGGTCCCGGGATCGAGTGCCGCATTGGGCTCCCTGCTCAGTGGGGAGTCTGCTTCGCCCTGCCCTTCTCCCTCTATGCTCTCTCTCCCTCTATTGCTCTCTCTCAAAGAAATAAATAAAATCTTTTAAAAAAATAAAATATTTCAATAGAGAAATTATATGAAATGAAAATATTGATTAAAAAAAGAGATTATCACAGAAGACAGAGATCTTTCTGGTTTCAACTAGAATATAAACAATGGCATGTACAGGTGTGAACTGTACATAAAAATATTTAGCAGGTGAAATCACCAGATGTTGGAGAGTGTTGGCATATGATTATGTAAGGGGACACTAAATAGGACCTTCCTGTTTTGTCTTCCCCAAACTTGAGTTGTTGTTTCAAATCCTTCCAGCATTATATTCAGGAAAGAGGGGATTCGGTGAAAAGGCAAGTGTTTAGGGCTATGTTTATATAGATTTAATCTCAGAGGCCCTCCCAAATGGCAACGTCCTCAGCTAGCTCTTTTTTCTAAGGACATACATGTGATTTTCAACAGCAGTTCCCTTGAAAGAAACAAGTCTCCTCTGCTGGTCCTATATAATTGATGTGGTCCCTTCTTTCTTTCCAGGATCTCTTGTGTAGAATCCTAAAATGACCACAGAACGCCTTGCTCTCACAGGTACACATGTGGGTTGTGGGCTGGTGACGTGTTTGTATACCAGAGGTGAAAAAGATTATCAAAATGATGCCCAGGTTAGCTGACAAAGAGAAGCAGGGAAAGGCGAAGGAGGTAAAGGTGATTTCCCTTGGGGACATGCCAAGATGGAGCTGCTGGAAATTACTGGCGTGTAGTAAGTGAAGGAGTAGGAGGGAAGAGAAGAGGAGTTAAAGCACGGAAGAACTGCTGTACTTGATGGTCAGGGGAAAGAGGATGAGTCAATCAAGGAAACTGAGACGTGGTAGCTAGAAAGGTAGGAAAAAGAAGAACCGAAAAGAAACAATGGCTTCAAACATGTGGTGGTGGGCAGTTACGTAAATGTCTGCTGGGATGTCAAGTACGTTGAGGACTGAAAATTGCTAATTAAATTAATCTGTGAGGAAGTCACTTGTGATCTAAATGTATTTGATTTTATTCAGCCAAACTCAGCAGCTTGACTACCAGCCTGGGGAAGGGTGATAATTAGGTTCATTCAGGATTAGGGCTTTTGCCAGAAGTTGTGGCAAAGGATGGGAAGGGAAAGGAAATTTAATCAATCACTTTTTTTTTTTTACTAATTTAATACTATGTATTGATTTGTTTTCTTTTAATTTTATGGATATCATGCTATAGTGAGGAGGAAAAGGGTGAAGAGAGGAGGCTGGAAGAATTTAGTGAAAATATCCTCTTTTCTGATTTTGACTCAGCCCTTCCTGAAGGGAGCTCTTCGTAACAATAGAGAAGAGGAGGTTGTCAAGGCCAGACCTGACTCCAATGTAAACTCCAAGAAGGTCAATAGCATGCATGTGATGTTCACTGCTATACATATAGAATCTTGAATGGATGGCAGATATTAAAAAATATGAGATAAATAGTTAAAAGCTGAATATACACCATGTGCAGCTTTTTAGGAACTTAAGTGAATGCACATATCTCTCCCCCATATGTTTCAAAATATTGAAACCATATATGCTTCTGTGAACCCCAAAAGTCTTAGTTTCTCCTATGTGGAACTGAAGTGAATGTCATAAATAAACCACATGTGTGATTTTTGCCAAAGACTCTAATGTTATGTATTCAGCAAGCTGGTGTACCCAGACAAAACTGAGAAAGAAATATTCTATATAAACTGGGAACACTTCTATAAAGGCCTCTCAAAATATCAAAATATTGACTTTATTTATATATAAATACTCAAAAGCCTCAGTTGAGGTCACACAACAGAAGGTTACCCCTACAGCTGGAGAGACGGGCCTACACAGAGAATCACAGTATACCAGGAGCAGAAACCATCGTTCCAGCCAGTCACTGGTGGGAAAATTTAAAGGGTAATTTATTGCTGCAAACTGAGCACCGACAAGATTGAGGGATAAAAATTCCTGGGAAGCCAGCCTCACAGAGATCCCTCCGACATTTTTGTGAGTTTGTTTTCAAGAGTCCCATCTGGTTCTTGAGGTGAGGTTTGTGGGGAAATTCCCCACATCTTTTTTTTCCGGGGGGCGGGGAGCAAAGTAACCACTTTTAAATATTCCCAGAGCTCAGTTTTACTAGACCATAATTAATGTAGTTTCCACCAGAGCCTACCAACTCCAACCAGCTCTTACCTTTCTGTCTCTTCCAAGAGGATGTGAGGGATGTGGAAGGCAGAGAAGTACCTGTGAAAGTTACAGCTGAAGATACAGGCTCACCAAAACACTGAGACCCAATCGTAGGATTATAGAATGCACTCCCTCCCCTCTCCCCAACACATCAATCAGAAACAACTAGAGGGGTGCCTCTGAGGCGCAGTCCTTAAGCGTCTGCTTTCGGCTCAGGGCGTGATCCTGGCTTTATGGGATCGAGCCCCACATCAGGCTCCTCCGCTGGGAGCCTGTTTCTTCCTCTGCCACTCCCCCCGCTTGTGTTCCCTCTCTCGCTGGCTGGCTCTCTCTGTCAAATAAATAAAATCTTTAAAAAAACAAAAACAAAAACAAAAAACCAACTAGAAACCCACTGAAGAAGAAATTTCTAAGGAAACCTAAAGNCGGCTTTATGGGATCCAGCCCCACATCAGGCTCCTCCGCTGGGAGCCTGCTTCTTCCTCTGCCACTCCCCCTGCTTGTGTTCCCTCTCTCGCTGGCTGTCTCTCTCTGTCAAATAAATAAAATCTTTAAAAAAACAAAAACAAAAACAAAAAACCAACTAGAAACCCACTGAAGAAGAAATTTCTAAGGAAACCTAAAGACAACAGGGAGCCAATAACAAGGCTGCCAGGGGACTTCTTAGCACCTAAGATTTACAGCTAAGGCAAAGAGTAAACACAGCCTAATTTCTAGCCAGATAAACATAAAACCTCAAACCAAAGGCTTATTTACCTGAGTTCCTTTTACCCAGTTCTTCATGTACCCTTTCAACAAAATATTACAAAGCGTGTTAAAAAGCAAGAAACACAGGCTGAAGACATAAGCGAGCACCAGAAACAGATTTAGACAGGGCAGACATTTTGGAACTGTCAGATGGGGAACTTAAAGAGCACTGATTATCATGCTAAAGGCTCCAATGGAAACACAAAACTGAAGGAGAGAACAAAGTTAGAGGACACTGGCAGGACCTGACATTAAGGCTTACTATAAAGCTACAGTAATCAAAACAGAGTGACATAGACAGAAAAACAAATAGATTAATAGAACAGAATAGAGACCCCAGAAACTGCCCCACAAAAACATAGTCAACCAATCTTTGACAAAAGAGCAAAGGCAGTTCTGTGGAGAAAGGGTAGCCATTCCAACAACTCTGTTGAAAAAACAGGACATACACATGCAAGAAAATGTACCTGGAAGTAGATTTATACCTTTCACAAAAACTAATTCAAATGGATCATACATCTAAATGTTAAATGAAACCTATAAATCTTCTAGAAGATAAACATAGGGAGACAATCTAGGTGATCTTGGGTTTGGCAAGGACTGTTTAGTTAAGTTAATAAAAGCATAACGTGGTAATTTTAATGTTATTCCTTACAGATTACACATTTTCCATAATAATAATACATTTTGATTTTACTATTTTTTAATAATATCCTTTATATTTTAGAGCATGTTTAGATTTACTGGAAAATCGTGCCGAAAGTACAGAGAATTCCCATATGCCTCCTCTCTTGCTGCACACACTTTCTTCTACTATTAACATCCTGCATGAGTAGGTACATGTGTTACAACTGATGAACCAGTATTGGTGCATTTTTATTAATCAAAGTCCATGCGCCCTGTAAGTGAATCCGTTATAAACAGCAATATATTTAAGTCAAGTTAAAGTATAGGATTTTTAGATCAGAATTTCTGTCACCAACACCATATAAATAAATAAATGAGATCAGGAACAAATAACAAAGAGATTGAACATTCAAAGGAGCTAAAATTACAAAGTACTTGAATGTTTTCATTCAGAAAGCTATCAAAACGGCCTGTCATTGAACATTTTGGTCACATTTTCAATTCAGCATCTCCAATTACAACACCAGAGTAAAGTTTACAAAATAGCTTCTGTTGAAATTTCCTATTTTCGCTAGCATATAACTCCTTTGAACAATCTCTGTTGGTTTTACACTTTACTTTTCCTGATTATTGCTGAATGATAAATTTGAGAGATGGGGTGAAAATCCTTTTAGCTATAATCAGTCTTATTTGTTAGAGCTACTATCAAATTAACAAAGTCAAAGGGAGATTTTTCCTATTTTTTTTCAATTTTGGTAAAATGAGGCATTGTTAGAAGAAGAAAGAGAATAAATAGAAAACATTATGAGAATATATCAGGTACAAACAGGGGTGCTATTAGTGTTTGAAGATGGCAATATGTATCCTATGACTTTCTAACTGAAGCTGAAAACACCATAAAATCCATGCCATGCGTTCTTTGTAGAAATGAGGACTTACTACTTGCAGAGCACTATGCCAGGTATCAGGAATTTAAGTGCAAAGGCTGATAGAAACCCAGTATGGCCTTTACATGGGACATGTTATGTCCTAATAGATTGAAATACAAAGTTACTTTAAGAGTTATGTCATTCCTCATACAAATGGCTACCAGACACATGAAAAAACATTCAACGCCATTAGCCATCAGGAAAATTCAAATCAAAACCACACTGAGATACCACCTTACACCAGTTAGAATGGCAAAAATGGACAAGGCAAGAAACAACAAATGTTGGAGACGATGTGGAGAAAGGGGATCCCTCTTACACTGTTGGTGGGAATGCAAGTTGGTACAGCCACTTTGGAAAACAGTGTGGAGGTCCCTCAAAAAGTTAAAAATAGAGCTACCCTATGACCCAG
>NC_048232.1:16974577-17062835 GCF_002007445.2 Ailuropoda melanoleuca | reverse complement strand
AAAAAAACAAAAACAAAAACAAAAAACCAACTAGAAACCCACTGAAGAAGAAATTTCTAAGGAAACCTAAAGACAACAGGGAGCCAATAACAAGGCTGCCAGGGGACTTCTTAGCACCTAAGACTTACAGCTAAGGCAAAGAGTAAACACAGCCTAATTTCTAGCCAGATAAACATAAAACCTCAAACCAAAGGCTTATTTACCTGAGTTCCTTTTACCCAGTTCTTCATGTACCCTTTCAACAAAATATTACAAAGCGTGTTAAAAAGCAAGAAACACAGGCTGAAGACATAAGCGAGCACCAGAAACAGACTTAGACAGGGCAGACATTTTGGAACTGTCAGATGGGGAACTTAAAGAGCACTGATTATCATGCTAAAGGCTCCAATGGAAACACAAAACTGAAGGAGAGAACAAAGTTAGAGGACACTGGCAGGACCTGACATTAAGACTTACTATAAAGCTACAGTAATCAAAACAGAGTGACATAGACAGAAAAACAAATAGATTAATAGAACAGAATAGAGACCCCAGAAACTGCCCCACAAAAACATAGTCAACCAATCTTTGACAAAAGAGCAAAGGCAGTTCTGTGGAGAAAGGGTAGCCATTCCAACAACTCTGTTGAAAAAACAGGACATACACATGCAAGAAAATGTACCTGGAAGTAGATTTATACCTTTCACAAAAACTAATTCAAATGGATCATACATCTAAATGTTAAATGAAACCTATAAATCTTCTAGAAGATAAACATAGGGAGACAATCTAGGTGATCTTGGGTTTGGCAAGGACTGTTTAGTTAAGTTAATAAAAGCATAACGTGGTAATTTTAATGTTATTCCTTACAGATTACACATTTTCCATAATAATAATACATTTTGATTTTACTATTTTTTAATAATATCCTTTATATTTTAGAGCATGTTTAGATTTACTGGAAAATCGTGCCGAAAGTACAGAGAATTCCCATATGCCTCCTCTCTTGCTGCACACACTTTCTTCTACTATTAACATCCTGCATGAGTAGGTACATGTGTTACAACTGATGAACCAGTATTGGTGCATTTTTATTAATCAAAGTCCATGCGCCCTGTAAGTGAATCCGTTATAAACAGCAATATATTTAAGTCAAGTTAAAGTATAGGATTTTTAGATCAGAATTTCTGTCACCAACACCATATAAATAAATAAATGAGATCAGGAACAAATAACAAAGAGATTGAACATTCAAAGGAGCTAAAATTACAAAGTACTTGAATGTTTTCATTCAGAAAGCTATCAAAACGGCCTGTCATTGAACATTTTGGTCACATTTTCAATTCAGCATCTCCAATTACAACACCAGAGTAAAGTTTACAAAATAGCTTCTGTTGAAATTTCCTATTTTCATTAGCATATAACTCCTTTGAACAATCTCTGTTGGTTTTACACTTTACTTTTCCTGATTATTGCTGAATGATAAATTTGAGAGATGGGGTGAAAATCCTTTTAGCTATAATCAGTCTTATTTGTTAGAGCTACTATCAAATTAACAAAGTCAAAGGGAGATTTTTCCTATTTTTTTTTCATTTTGGTAAAATGAGGCATTGTTAGAAGAAGAAAGAGAATAAATAGAAAACATTATGAGAATATATCAGGTACAAACAGGGGTGCTATTAGTGTTTGAAGATGGCAATATGTATCCTATGACTTTCTAACTGAAGCTGAAAACACCATAAAATCCATGCCATGCGTTCTTTGTAGAAATGAGGACTTACTACTTGCAGAGCACTATGCCAGGTATCAGGAATTTAAGTGCAAAGGCTGATAGAAACCCAGTATGGCCTTTACATGGGACATGTTATGTCCTGATAGATTGAAATACAAAGTTACTTTAAGAGTTATGTCATTCCTCATACAAATGGCTACCAGACACATGAAAAAACATTCAACGCCATTAGCCATCAGGAAAATTCAAATCAAAACCACACTGAGATACCACCTTACACCAGTTAGAATGGCAAAAATGGACAAGGCAAGAAACAACAAATGTTGGAGACGACGTGGAGAAAGGGGATCCCTCTTACACTGTTGGTGGGAATGCAAGTTGGTACAGCCACTTTGGAAAACAGTGTGGAGGTCCCTCAAAAAGTTAAAAATAGAGCTACCCTATGACCCAGAAATTGCACTACTGGGTATTTACCCCAAAGATACAGACGTAGTGAAGAGAAGGGCCATATGCACCCCAATGTTCATAGCAGCATTGTCCACTATCCCTAAATTGTGGAAGAAGCCGAGATGCCCTTCAACAGACGAATGGATTAAGAAGATGTGGTCCATATACACAATGGAATAGTACTCAGCCGTCAGAAAGAACGATTACCCAACATTTGCTGCAACATGGATGGGACTGGAGGAGATTATGCTAAGTGAAATAAGTCAAGCAGAGAAAGACAATTATCATATGCTTTCACTCATTTATGGAACATAAGAAATAGCAGGAAGATCGATAGGAGAAGGAAGGGAAAAATGAAGGAGGGGTAAACGGAAGGGGGAATGAACCACAAGAGACTATGGACTCTGGGAAACAAACTGAGGGCTTCAGAGTGGGGGGAGATTGGGATAGGCCGGTTGATGGGTATTAAGGAGGGCACATATTGCATGGAGCACTGGGTGTTATACACAAACAATGAATCATGGAACACTACATCAAACACTAATGATGTACTGTATGGTGACTAACGTAACATAATAAAAAATTATTATTAAAAAAAAAGAGTTATGTCATTCCTAAGGAAAAGAGGTCAGAGAAAGATAAATACCGTATGATTTCCCTTATATGTGAAATCTAAAAAACAAACGGATAAACAAACAAAAAGCAGAATTAGACTATAAACACAAAAACTGGTATTTGCTAGAGGGGAGGGGATGGGGACATGGGCAGGATGGGTAAAGGGGAGAGGGAGATACCGACTTCCACTTATGGAACAAATAAATCATGGGAATAAAAGGTACAGCATAAGAAATATGGTCAATGATATTGTCATAGTGTTGCATGGTGACAGATGGTAGCTACACTTGTGGTGAGCACAGCATAATGTATAGACTTGTGGAATCACTATGTTGTACACCTGAAACTAATGTAACATTGTGTGTCAACTACACTCAAATAACAAATAAATAAAATAAAGTGCAATAATAAAGATAAAGGGGAAGAAAAAATTCATCAAAAAGAAAAATTGTTCATTAGGATGTAATATACCACGTAGTGACTACAGTTAATAATACTGAGTTGCATACTTGAAAGTTGCTAAGAGAATAGATCTTAAGTCTTCGACCCAAGAAAAAAAATTTATAACTATGTATAATGATACCTGTTAACTAGACTTGCTGTGGCGATCATTTTGCAAAATATATGAATATGAAATCATTGCGTTGTACACTTCAAACTCATACAATGTTATATGTCAATTACACCTCAATAAATTTAAGTTAAAAAAAAATGAGTTACGTGAGCCCATCTTCTCAATGAAAATGACAGTACCCTCAGAGTTCAAGGCACTTGCCCAAAACATATTCTCTATTTCACATGGGATAGATGGGAACATTTGGGAACGTGAAAATTTAAAAGTATCCTGTTGATTTCAAATAATTTACCCCTACTCTTCCAACCGGCACTTTGAGATCACTGAGTTCTAAATTGAGTTTTTTGCATGAGGCAGAGTAGAAAGGAGAAAGTAAAATTAGTATGAGTTTCAAAAGAAGAAGGTAAAAAATACACCAGGTACAGAAAGAACAAAATCCACTGCATTACAGTCATTTTAAAATAAAGACTTTACTCAGGAAATCAAAGAACTGGGTTCCGTTAGGTAGAGCCCTTCTGCTCTTATATTAAAGGAAACCAGATTCAAGGCAGAAGACTCAGGAGGAGGAAATTTAAAGGGGAAATGTCATAGCATGGCAAATAAGGAGTATGTCCTTACTAACTTCTAGTGGCAGGGGAGGAGATGAGGTGGGTTTTTCTCAAAAAATAAATAAATAAATAAAGCCGTGGATTTCTTCCAAAAAAAACCCCAGGAAATCTATTTTTTGAGACATTTTAAACTATCATTTCATGTTTTTCTCCAGGGTTTACCAGAGCATATAGATTGATCAGTCAATAAAAAGTGGCCTTTATAAATACTGGAACATGTTTTCAATGCATAAACATGTCTTTATAAATGTCACCAGTCTCCTTGTCTCAGCATTTTTCCCTTGCCTTATCAGGACCAAGGTTCTGATCATTTTTCACCATCAGTTTTCTGGACCACAGCCCATCTTCCTTATCAGCAGAGAAATCAAGCCCTGCCCCATTATTCAACCTTTATCTGGAGAACTGAACTTTTCAGATAAATCAGATCAAAAGTAAATGGGAAGAGCGTGGGTGTCATTAGGCCTTTTTCCCCTAGGTCCTAAGTACTCACCTAAAACTCATTTCCACAGCTGTCTTTTTCTCGCCTGCATTTTCTGGAACTTTCTACCTATTGCCTAGCCTCATAGGGCTTATCCTGGAAGTAAACACCATGGGTCCTAATTATATCTGCCCCATGCTCTCTAAGCACACAATAGTATGTAATTTAATATAATTCCTTAACCTCATAATTAAATTTTTCATCTTATTTTGCATTTCTTAGTGCCTAGTATGGCAGCAAACAATTAGGACATACTATTTGACTGATTTGATCTTAAGAAGAAAGAAAGAAAGAAAAAACAGGCCTAAAATGGAGTCACTTGTTCCCATGACAGCAAACAGACTTTAACTTCAGGAATGTGACCTTTAAACAGTGGGTCTGGGATTTCCTGATCAGCCATAGTGAGGTAATCTGCATGACAGACCCCTGCCCTTGCCCCAGAAGAAGGTGACCTCCCCTGAAACAATTCTTTTTGCTAGTAACTTTCTTATCCCACACCCATTACTATCTTTTATAGAAGTCGTCCATTTTGTACAGCTCCTCAGAGCTCCTTTCTACTTGCTAGACAGGAAGCTGCCCCATTCATGTATCCTTGAATAAAGCCAATTAGGTCTTCAAATTTAATCAGATACATTTTGTTTTTGAATAATCTTAAGTTAATTCTTCACTGCAGCCATTTTCTTTCCTGCATGCATTTCCAGGTAAATGGAGGACTTATTTTATTAAACATGGAGAATCAAATTATGTCCTTCTTTCTAATCAATATAAACTTTAAATCCTTATCTTAACATGGTATTAAATAAATGGCCATTCTGCTTCTCTTCAGAACTACTTGACTCCCTCCAGCTATTTTTATTCCCACAAAGGACAAGTCCGGCGAAGCTGGCCCTTTTATTTTTTCCCCTTCCACCACAATTCCACCACAATTATTACTCCATTTTACCTTCAGGTAAAAGTGTGGACTAGCTGACTGACAAGACAGCTCAAGGAATGAGCGTGGTATTTACACAGAGAATAAGTAAAATATAAAAGGTGGTTTTATTAAAGCAGGGTACAGGGCCCATGGGCAGAAAGCGCTGTACCGGGGTTGTGAGGAGTGACCGATTATATAATTTCAAGTTGGGAGGGAGTTAGGGATAGCAGAATTCTCTAAGGAATTTGGAAGCAAGGTTTCCAGGACCTTGAGGGGTCATTTACTACTGTCTGGTAAAACCTTAGTTATGAGACCCTTCAGATGTCTATCAGTGGGCCATATGCTTGGAGATGAATGACAACATATATGGGTAGGAGGGGAGGTAGAGATAAAGGATGTTTCCAAAGGGATTTTTCTATGTTAAAGAATACTTACAGGATCCTGGAGGTGGGGTGAATGTCAAGGTAAGGTTGCCTGTTGCCTTTTGCCTTTATCAAAGTATTAACACTGAGGCAGTTGGACACCTCAAGGAGGTCATTCTACCTGTCTTGAGTTGTGAGGAAATTTAATTTTTTTCTACATTTCTTTTGCTTTTGTTCTCTACATGAACTTTGAGACATTTAGACAGGTGGGCCCTTTTCTTTTTCCAAATGTTTACAAAGACATTTAGGGTATAGGTATTGAATGATATACTTTGACTTGACTTTATTGGAGGAGAAAAAAATCCTCTATAGGCCAAGACCTCGATATGTATTTCATTATGTTTTTTTTATTTCTTCATTATGTGAATTTGCAAATTAGTTAGAAATATTTCACAAGAGTGTCTTTGGGTGCTACCTCTAATGAATTCCAATAAATATGAAAATTTTTAAAAAGCATATTAGAAACAGTGGACAGTATGTTAACTAACTTGAATTTAACTAAATTTAAAAAAAAAAAAAAGAAATTACAACTTTTAATATCATAGAAAACTACAGTAATTTCAATTAACTAATTGTTACAGGCAATTGAACACAGCAAAATTACAAACTTCACAAGGCCCTTGCCCACATTCGACAAACAAAAAAAAATAAGACACATAGCAGATTATTACTTAGAAGGATATGAAAGCTTGAAGCACACGTATTAAATTTGGGCAATCTTGGTGAAAATGAGAACGGGTTTCCTCATTATAAAATCTGACATCCTTCATCTAAAACCAAATGAGATAATAAAGTAAGAGAAACGAGATATATTTTCTGCATAAAGAACCATATAATCCTTTACCTATTTAAATAATAGATTCATAATTTTATTCTAGCCAAACTACTTGGTGAAACATTGACATGCTTGATAATGCCACCTGCTTGAATTATACTCCTTATTTCTGTATAAAGTGCACAAGTACTCACATGTTTTGATTTTGGTCTAGTTATTTTTATAGAGCTTCTCATGTGCCATTTATTATAAACTGCAGGGATACAAGGAGGTAATTTTTCAAAATAGGACGAGAAACTACTTTTCTATAAAACTGAGAGCCAATGAGACTGAACTGACATTTAATGCACCAATGAAAATGTTATAATAACTAAAGTGCACCATTCCTGGACTATCTCATTTAGAAATAGGATTTTTAATTCTTGAAGATAGAGTTAACTGTAAAGAATCAGCTCAATTTTGTAAAGGTAGGTAATGTAAGTATACACTAAAAAGAAGTATTTATTTTGCTCTATTCTTACACTTAAAAATCTTTTCCAAATTCTGAAGCAAAGTGGGTGATGGAAACATGAATGTTCATCATATTATTCTCTACACTTTTTTATATGGTTGAAATATTGAATTATCAAAAAATACTTTTTAAATACTTTATAAATTTTCATTTCACAAGTACTAACTAAATCTCTGAAACTCGGAATGTTATAAATGATTATGCTTCCACATTCAAATATTTAATACAAAAGGTACAATTAATTTTCCGTAACATAGATTATTATGCCTTGTACAACATTATGCTTCTACGTATGAACTAGCAGACACATCTCGATCCCGTCAACCCTACTAGTTTCTCCCCAAAATTCTTAAAAGCAAATAATAACTACAAAAATGAGTTTCCTAAGATGAAGAGCCAAAAGATCTTTAAAATTTTAGTTAACTTTATTTCCCTCCTTGATAATCCTTTACGAAGTCAGAAAAAATAAACTCCTTAATCCAGTTCAGCAAATAATGCCAGATAGAAACCTTTAGGAATTCAAAATCTAGTGCAGCCATCACAATATAGCAGCCGATACATATGGAAGGATTTTTATGAACTATATTTTATACTCAATAACTCAAATTAAATAGAGTTTGCTTTTATTGACCTATGCATTCCAATAAAATTCTAAAAGAAAAAAATATCTATTTCCAAATCCAAAGTAAGTGCCAGCAGCTTTGGAGTTCCTATAGAAGCTTTAGTGGTCATAGTGGGGATGCTGGGCTCCTGCCCACGGACAGTAAGACTTGCCAGCCTCTTTCTTCTTCCAGTCCCATCAGCACCATTAAAAGGATCTCTGCATTAAATCCCTCTCTACTCAAAATATGCAGAGGGGCTTGTTTGCTCTGAGTAGACACTACTGACTGATTACACAAGTACAAAGTAGATCCACCTATTTTATTTTTAATTTGGGTGGTAGTTCATGTATGTGAAAGAACACAGAAAAATACCAACCAACTGCATTACAATTAGAGTAATCTTTGTTGTCATGATTTTATAGAAGCGATGTAAATACGAATGGAAAAAAAAGAGTAGTGTGGTAGAAAAGACAAATGCACAATATACTATATTCTAAATAATTCATTTTCATATTCATAACCAACAATCCCACCCTATATTAGGCGAAGGGAAGACAATGAGCATTAGAGCCGGTGGCGGGGGGGGGGGGCTCCTTTCCTAAAATGAGTCAGATGGGTGTCCACTCACTGATGAGCAGCCCTTCAAACAAAATCCCTGTCAATCAGAAGAATTATAAAATGTTCAGATCTTCAACACACTGCATAGTAGCTGCCAGAAACAGTAAACAAACAGCAATCTAAATGTGTTAACATATGTATAATAAAAATTCTATGATAAAGCAGGACAGGAAAGTCAGTACATTTAGGTAGGTCACTGAAAGCTAATGTTATATTTGAAAATTCTAATGGAATGTGCAAACAGGAAATGCATTACTATCATTCTATGATTTTTTCTGATTGATAATTTATTAGCTAAGAAATATTAGAATCACATTTATTATTTTAGTAATATATTTTTAATAATCCTAACTAAACATTCTTCATTGATTTAATGGAATGTTTATTGATTTCCTACTATGTGCCAAGAATTCCAAATATAGAGAAACCCAGAATAATATACCAATTGCCTTAACAATCTGTGTCTAATCATTTTCCCCTTAAACAATAGCCTCCCTAGCTCTGTTTCAACTTTAAGTTATAAAAATGTGACTTTCATTTTAAAGCAGGGAGATCTTAGTTTGTTTTTCCAAAATTAATATTTTACTTGAAGAATAAAGTTTTTACTTACATAATAAATTATTATACTTCAGGGAAGAAATTTATCTAACATTACAGTATTTGTATTAAAACTAAATGCCATTAAAATAATGTGTAAATTGTTAGAAATTACAAAAATCCAATGGTATCAGTTATTCTTCATTGCTTAAAGAAGATATTAATGTTAAAAAGCACCACTTGGAAAACGAATATTTCTTGTATGTTTACTATGTGCCATGTAAGGTCCTAGACACTGGGGTACAAAGGAATACAACAGTGCAGGTATCCCTGAGGCACTCACAGGTCCAATATAACCTCCCTCTACAGGTAAAAGTGGTCACTTTAAGGAACCTCAAAAAGAAAAATGCAAAATTCTTATTTAAAATGATGATATATAAATTACATATAAAGCAAATTTGCAAAAGTCCTCTAATAAATCCGAGGCTTGGGGGCTGGATTCCGCCTTAATTATTTCCTGTAGCAATTCTGAGAAATGTAGGTACTCTGAAAATATAAGCGATTACAAATATAATTTCCACTAGAAGTGATTTAGACCCAAATTACCTATGGAGAACATTAGAAATTTCAAATTACATATTTGAAGCTTTGGTTGATTATAAGCTCTATATTTTGCTTTAAAAAAATGCTTACTGTGACTTTTTTTTTGTTTCTCTTGAATTTAAATATTGTTTAACTTATTCTTCTAGGGATGAACATTAGAAAATGGTATTGTTCTATAAGGTGTGGTAAAACAAATGTGCTTATTTCTGTAAGATAAGCAACTTTATATCATAAGCTTAGAATAAACAATCATATCTGCTGACAAAATTACCATCCTACAAGAATTTAAAAATAGTAACTATTATATCCTACACAACTCATTACCAGTTATGCCTAAAACATTATACTTTGCTACTCATGCTTCTTTTCAATATCCTACAAAAGAATATTTTCAATGTGAGGAAAAAATACACAATGACTCTTCCCTCTGATTAGCTTATTTTTAAATAAATACATATTATAAAATTCATTTCATAAAAATTGCAGCCTTTTGGCATAAAATGCAAAGAGGAAAAAAATGTGATTTAAAAGAGAACAAACAGCACCTTGAATCTGTCCCAGTTCTCCATTCCCATCAAACTTTTTTTTTCTTTACATTTTTATTTATTTGACAGTGAGAGAGAGAGGGAGAGAGCACAAGCAGGGGGAGTGGCAGGCAGAGGGAGAAGCAGGCTCCCCATGAGCAGGGCCCTATCCTGGGATCATCACCTGAGCGGAAGGCAGATGTCCAACGGACTAAGACACTCAGGTGCCCCCTCCTGTCACACTTTAATTGGTTTCAGGGACATGAGAAAAGAAGTACCTGGTCATCTTAACCAGGTGTTTTGAATAACTTTCACCCACACTCACCCCCAGGTTCCATACAGATTTTTGTCAAAAAAACAAAACATTTTCCCACGCATACCTAATTCTGCATCCCCACAGTTTGTGTTGCCCTTAACGTTTTTTTCATGTTTTTACTGATCAATGAACTTTCAAGTTTACATTTGACTCTAACCATTGATACACGAGCACTAAGCACAAGAATCAGCTTTATTATGCATTAGTTAATTTTATCTAAACACATAGAAGTTACTATGTGTTTAGAGGAAACTGCATTAGGAACAAGCTAGAATATCTATAATTGATTCATTCCACAGTGTGAACTGGGTGAGTAACAAAGAGAAAACATTTATTTTTTGATCATTTAAAAAAAATCTGACTTCGGAAATGTTTTTTGTCTTTTCCTACCCAAGATGCCTTAGGACAGATTTATAATTTATGGTTACTTCAGTTTATTAAAAGTCTATACAGGTTTTGATTCCAATAATGGCAGAGTGGGTGACTCTTCCATGGATAGCGAACTATAAACTCTAGACAACATATGAATAAAAACAATCATTTTACGTTAAGGCAGTAGAGAATGAGCAAAACTTTTGGATCGTAAGGAGAAAACACCTGTGAAAGAGAGTAATTTCATTGGGTGAAATTTATGTACATGCAACTTTGTCTGTGAGGGTACTTCCCAGTCTCAGCAGCCTAAGACATCGTGAACTTAGAAGATGGAGCTCAGGTCTGAGGGAGACAATTCCCAGTAAAGAGAACTATAAAGAAAGGGGAATAAATCTGTTTATAAATTCTGTCCAAACCTTTGGCTGGTCTCTGAACGACACATACTCCAGAAGACCACGTGAAAAAAAATACTGGCGGCTCAAAGAACTGATGGGAAACTTTAACTATTTGCTATTTACGGCAGCATTATCAACAACAGCTAAACCATGGAGAGAGCCTAGGTGTCCATCAAATGATGAATGGATAAAGAAGTGTGTGTGTGTAATGGAATTATATATAATGGAATGTTACTCAGCCATCAAAAAGAATGAAATCTTGCTGTTTGCAACAACGTGGATGGAACTAGATTGCATTACGCTTAACAAAATAAGTGTAAGACAAATGTCATATGATTTCACTGATATGTAGAATTTAAAAAACAGAACAGATCAAACCAGGGAAAGAGAGGTGAAAATAAAATAAGATAAAAACAGGGAGGCAAACCATAAGAGACAGTTAACCTCACAGAACAACTGAGGGTTGCTGGAGTGGTGGTGTAGGGGGTGGGAGATGGGCTAAATGGGTGATGAACATTAAAGAGGGCAATTGCTGGGGTGAGCACTTGGTATTATATTATATGTAAGTGATAAATCACCAAAATCTACTCCTGACAGCAATACTACACTTGAATTTAAATTAAAAGCAAACAAACAAATGATATTGGAACAATTGGCTTTCCATCTGGAAGAAAATTAAAGTAAACCCATTCTTTCATCACATATGTAAATAAATTTCAGGACTAAATATTTAAATGTTAAACATAAAACAATAAAATTCCTACATAATATACAATCTAAGATTTTCATTACAATGGACAGAAACTCAGTAGCTATAAAAGAGATAAACTTATTTGAGTTATAAATTTTAAAAATAAATAATTTTGTATGATGTAAGAACCTAACAGATGAGCAAGAGATTTTGAAAATACCACAACAAAGAATTAACATATAATATAAATAATATAACATAATAAAATTCTTACAAATAGCCGAGAAAGAGATAAACTACCCTATAGAAAACATACTAAAGATATGGAAAAATAATTCACAGAAGATGTCATCCAAATGATATAAAATACATTTTAAAAAATGTCCAACTATAGTAGCAGTAAGGGAAGTGTAAATTAAAGTTACTGTGATATATCATCTTATACCCATATAATTGGCAAACATTAAAAATAATGTTATCTCTTGCTGATAGAATGTAAAGGAAGTGTACTCTCATACATTTAGGGGGGGAATCTGGCTTCTTACAACTGTATTGGAAATCTTCTGGAAAGCAATCTATAAACAACTATTAAAATTAAGAATATCAGACCCCTCTGGGTTGCCTGTGTGGCTAAGTTGGTTAAGCATCTGACCTCAGCTCAGGTCATGATCTCAGGGTCCTGGGATTGAGTTCCACATCAGACTCCTCACTCAGCAGGAAGTCTGCTTGCCCTTCCTCCTACTCATGTTCTCACTTTTTCTCTTTCTCTCTCTAATAAATAAATAAATAAAATCTTAAAGAAAAAAGAATATCATACCCCTTCAAACAGCTGCATGAAGATATATGTATCATAATGTTAATTGCAACACTGTTGATAGTGGCTACAATTGCAAACAAACCAAAATGCCCATCATCTTAGGAATACTGGGCAATTTACTATGTAGCCAACCATGATAAATTATGTAGCAAATAAAAAGAATGAATGACAACTAAACCTTTGAATTTGGAGAAATTTCCAAACTCCATTGTTAAATAAGAAAAGCAAAGTACAGAGTAGAAAAAGAGGGTGGAGGAGTAGGGGACCTTTTTTCAGCTGGTGTCCTGAATCAAGCTGGATATCTACCAGACCATCCTAAACACCCACGAAATCAGCGTGAGACGCAGAAAGATACATCTGGGTCTCTACAAACGAACATCTCCAGCACTGAGTATTGAGGTACGAAGCACGGAGCTGTGAATCCAAGCACAGACATCGGAAAATAAATGGAAGGGGGAGGGAGTCGCCGCGCTCCGGCACTGGGAAGCAGTAGCCTCCTGCACTGCGGAGCGGGCCGGACTCGCGGACCAGTAGCCACCAGGAAACCAGCCTGAAACCGGGAGCTCGGGAGCACGCGCATGACCAGACTGAAAACCGGCACTCCGGAGCACGAGCGAACCACACTGACACAGGGAACTCGGGCGTGCGCATGGGAACCTGGGTGGCAGATGGTGTTAGAAGCACAAAGGACAGAGACCTGCCGGCCCTGGAAGTGAGGGCTGGGAGAGCGGCTGTGGGGTGCACAACCAGGGACGCTCGCTGCAGGGTTTTTAGCAGCACCGACAGAAACAGAGTTAGAGTGGCCAGGAGAGCTCAGTGGAGAGCGGACTGCGATTTCTCTGTTCTGAGCAGAGGCTAGTATATGGCCACTGCTGCCCTGACTCTCAGAAGAGTCACAGAAAACCGCCAGGGAAAGCCGCCAGAGAACAAAAGGCCGGAAATACCAGCTCACATTGTGCCCATCCCCATCCCCCCTTGCAGGGGACAGGGCAACTCTACCCAAACAGCGTTGCCTGAATATCAGTGTGGCAGGCCCCTCCCCCAGAAGGCAGGCTGAAACATCAAGAAGCCCACATCCCTAAGGTCCCTATAAAACAAGTGCACATTGCTTGGGACCTGGTCAATAATTTGGGCTTTGTACATCCCCGCAACCTCTCCTCATCAGAATGACAATGAGAAGGAATCTCCAACAAAGGAAAGAAACAGAGACTATGGCCTCTGCCACAGAACTAATGGATATGGATATAACCAAATTGTCAGAAATGGAGTTCAGAGTAACGATGGTCAAGATGATGTGTAGGCTTGAAAAAAATATTAATGAAAATATTAACAAGAATATAGAATCTCTAAGGGCAGAAATGAGAGTGAATCTGGCAGAAGTTAAGAATGCTATGAATCAAATGCAGTCTAAACTGGACGCTCTGATGGGCAGGGTAAACGAGGCAGAAGAATGAATTAGTGAGTTGGAAGATGAGGTGATAGAAAAGAAGGAAAAAGAGGGAACATGGCTTTAAAAACTCCAATTTCAAGAAATTAGAATATGGGAGATTACTGACTCAATGAAACATTCCAATGTCAATCACTGGCATCCCAGAGGGGGTGGAGAAAGAGAGAGGTCTAGAAGAGATATTTGAACAAATTGTAGCTGAGAACTTCCCTAATCTGGTGAAGGAAACAAGCATTCATGTCCAAGAGGCAGAGAGGACCCCTCCCAAGATCAATGAGAGCAGACCAACACCAGATCACAGAATAGTACAATTCGCAAATCTTAGATCCAAGGATAAAATCTTGAAAGCGGCCAGGGGGAAAAGAATCCTCACATACAGAGGGGGAAACATCAGAATAATGTCAGACCTGTCTGCAGAGACCTGGCAAGCCAGAAAAAGCTGGCAAGACATATTCAGTGCACTAAGTGAGAAGAACATGCAGCCAAAAATTCTTTATCCAGCAAGGGTGTCATTCGGAATGGATGGAGAGAAAAGGACCTTCCAAGACCAGCAGAAACTGTAAGAATATGTGACCACCAAGCCAGCTCTACAAAAAATATTAAGGGGGGGGTGTTCTATAAAAGTAAAAAGACCCCAAGAGTGATGCAGAACAGAAATTTACAATCTATAGAAACAAAGACTTCACAGGCAGCATGACATCATTAAAATCATCTCTCTCAATAATCACTCTCAATGGGAATGGCCTAAATGCTCCCATAAAATGCCACAGGGTTGAAGATTGGATAAAAAGACATGACCCATCCATTTGCTATCTACAAGAGACTCATTTTGAACCTAAAGTTACATCCAGACTGAAAGTGAAGGGATGGAGAACTATTTTTCTTGCCAACGGACCTCAAAAAAAAGCTGGGGTAGCAATTCTCATATCAGACAGATTAGATTTTAAGCTAAAGACTGTAGTTAGAGATACAGAAGGACACGATATTATTCTTAAAGAGTGTATCCAACAAGAGGATCTAACAATTATAAATATTATGCCCCCAACAGGGGAGCAGCTAGATACACAAGCCAATTCTTAGCCAGAATAAAGAGACAAATAGATAATAATACGTTAATAGTAGGGGACCTCAACTCTCCACTCTCTGCAATAGACAGATCATCTAAGCAGAAAATCAAGAAAGAAACAAGGGCTTTGAATGACATACTGGACCAGATGGACCTCATAGATATATACAGAACACTATACCTTAGAACACCAGAATACTCATTCTTTTCAAATGCTAATGGAACTTTCTCCAGAATAGACCATATACTGGGTCACAAACCAGGTCTCAACCAATACCAAAAGACGAGATTATTCCCTGCATATTCTCAGACCACAATGCTTTGAAACGGGAACTCAATCACAAGGAAAAATTTGGAAGAAACTTAAACACTTGGAAACTAAGAACCATCCTGCTTAAGAATGATTAGGTAAACCAGGGAATTAAAGAAGAACTTACACAATTTATGGAAACCAATGAGAATGAAAACACATAGGTCCAAAACCTATGGGACACTGCAAAGGCAGTCCTAAGGGAAAAATACATAGCCATCCAAGCCTCACTCAAAAGAATAGAAAAATCTAATGCAGTCTTCAAATCGTCACCTTAAGAAGCTGGAGCTGGAAAAGAAGAACAGGCCTAACCCATGCACAAGAAGGCAGTTGATCAGATTAGAGCTGAGATCAATGAATTAGAAATCAGGAGCACAGTAGAGCAGATCAACAAAACTAGAAGCTGGTTCTTTGAAAGAATAAATAAGATTGATAAGCCACTTGCCGGACTTATTCAAAAGAATAAAGGACCCAAATAAATAAACTTATGAATGAAAGGGAAGACATCATGACAAACACCAAGGAAACAGAAACAATCATTAGAAACTATTATTAACAACTATATGCCAATAAATTAAACAAATTGGGAGAAATGGATGCCTTCCTAGAAACCTATAAACTACCAACACTGAAACAGGAAGAAATTGATTATCTAAACAGACTGATTAATCATAAAGAGATTGAAGCAGTGATCAAAAACCTTCCCAAAAACAAAAGTCCAGGGCCTGACGGATTCCCCAGGGAATTCTACCAAACATTCAAAGAAGAAATAATACCTATTCTCCTGAAGCTGTTTCAAAAAATAGAAACAGAAGGAAAACTACAAAATTCATTCTATGAGGCCAGTATTACCTTGATCCCCAAACCAGGCAAAGACCCCATCAAAAAGGAGAATTACAGACCGATATCCCTGATGAATATGGACGCCAAAATTCTCGACAAGATCCTAGCTAATAGGATCCAACAGTACATTAAAAGAATTATTCATCAAGACCAAGTGGGATTCATCCCTGGAATGCAAGTGTGGTTCAACATTCACAAATCGATCAGTGTGATAGATCACATTAATAAGAGAAGAGACAAGAACCATATGATCCTTTCAATTGATGCAAAAAAAGCATTTGACAAAATATAGCATCCTTTCCTGATTAAAACCCTTCAGAGTGTAGGGATGGAGGGTACATTCCTCAATTTCATAAAAACCATCTATGAAAAACCTACAGTGAATATTATTCTCAATGAGGAAAAGCTGAAAGCCTTTCCCTTAAGATCAGGAACACGACAAGGATGCCCACTATCGCTATTATTGTTCATAGTACTAGAAGTCCTTGCAGCAGCAATCAGACAACAAAAAAGAATAAAAGGTATTCAAATTGGCAAAGAAGAAGTCAAACTGTCTCTCTTCACACATGACATGATACTTTATATGGAAAACCCAAAAGATTCCACCCCCAAATGACTAGAACTCATAGAATAACTCAGTAAGGTGGCTGGATACAAAGTCGATGCTCAGAAATCAGTTGCATTTCTATACACGAACAATGAGACTGAAGAAAGAGAAATTAGGGAATCAATTCCATTTACAATAGCACCAAAAATCGTAAGATATCTCAGAATTAACTTCACCAGAGAGGTAAAGGATCTATATTCTAGAAACTATAGAACACTGATGAAAGACATTGAAGAAGACACAAAAAATGGAAAAACATTCCATGCTCATGGATCGGAAGAATAAACATAGTTAAAATGTCTATGCTGCCAAGAGAAATCTACATGTTCAACACCATCCCAATCAAACTACCAATGACATTTTTCAAGGAGCTGGAACAAACAATCCTAAAATTTGTGTGGAACCAGAAAAGGCCCCAAACTGGCAAGGAAATGTTGAAAAGAAAAACAAAGCTGGGGGCATCATGTTGCCTGATTTCAAGCTATACTACAAAGCTGTGATCACAAAGACAGCATGGTACTGGTGCAAAAACAAACACATAGACCAGTGGAACAGAATAGAGACTCCAGAAATGGACCTTCGGCTCTATGGTCAAATAATCTTTGACAAAGCAGGAAAAAACATCCAGTGGAAAAAAAAACAGTCTCTTCAACAAATGGTGCTGGGAAAATTGGACAGCTATATACAAAAGAATGAAACCTGACCACTCTCTCACACCATACACAAAGATAAACTCTAAATGGATGAAAGACCTGGATGTGAGACAGGAATCCATCAAAATCATGGAGGAGAACATAGGCTGCAACCTCTTTGACATCAGCCACAGCAACTTATTTCATGACACATCTCCAAAGGCAAGAGAAACAAAAGAAAAAAATGAACTTGTGGGACTTCATCAAGATAAAAAGCTTCTGCGCAGCCAAGGAAACAGTCAAAAAAACTAAGAGGCAGCCCACAGAATGGAAGAAGATATTTGCAAATGACACTACAGATAAAAGACTGCTATCCAAGATCTACAAAGAACTTCTCAAACTCAATACACGAGAAACAAATAATCAAATCAAAAAGTGGGCAGAAGATATGAACAGACACTTTTCCAATGAAGACATACAAATGGCTAACAGACACATGAAAAAATGTTCAAGATAATTAGCCATCAGGGAAATTCAAATCAAAACCACATTGAGGGGCACCTGGGTGGCTCAGTCGTTAAGCATCTGCCTTCGGCTCAGGGTGTGATCACAGCGTTCCGGGATCGAGCCCCACATCACGCTCCTCTGCTGAGAGCCTGCTTCTTCCTCTTCCACTCCCCCTGCTTGTGTTTCCTCTCTCTCTGGCTGTCTCTCTCTGTCAGATAAATAAATAAAATCTTAAAAAAAAAACACATTGAGATACCACCTTACACCAGTCAGAATGGCAAAAATGGACAAGGCAAGAAACAACAAATGTTGGAGAGGTTGTGGAGAAAGGGGATCCCTCTTACACTGTTGGTGGGAATGCAAGTTGGTACAGCCACTTTGGAAAACAGTGTGGAGGTCCCTCAAAAAGTTAAAAATAGAGCTACCCTATGACTCAGCAATTGCACTACTGAGTATTTACCCCAAAGATACAGACATGAAGAGAAGGGCCATATGCACCCAAATGTTCATAGCAGCATTGTCCACAATAGCTAAACTGTAGAAGGAGCAGAGATGCCCTTCAACAGATGACTGGATTAAGAAGATGTGGTCTGTATATACAGTGGAATATTACTCAGCCATCAGAAAGAATAATTACACAACATTTGCAGCAACATGGACGGGACTGGAGGAGATTATGCTAAATGAAATAAGTCAAGCAGAGAAAGACAATTATCATATGGTTTCACTCATTTATGGAACATAAGAAACAGCAGGAAGATCGGTAGGAGAAGGAAGGGAAGAATGAAGGGGGGGTAAACAGAAAGGGGAATGAACCGTGAGAGACCATGGACTCTGGGAAACCAACTGAGGGCTTCAGAGGGGAGAAGGGTGGGTGTCTGGGATAGGCCAGTGATGGGTATTAAGGAGGGCACGTATTGCATGGTGCATGTTATATGCAAACAATGAATCATGGAACACTACATCAAACACTAATGATGTACTGTATGGTGACTAACATAATAAAAAAAATTTTTTAAAAAAGAAAAAGAAAAGCAAAGTACAGAGAACTGTGTATATTTCAATATGGTTATTATTCCCATCCATGTATATTTTGTGATTATATAAGCATGAAGAAAATAGGAAGAATGTGTTATTAGTATGGGATGCCTGTGGTGCAGATGGAATATCAGGGTGATGTGATGGGAGAGGGAAGAAAAGGGGGAGAAGTTCAGCAAAAAGTAAAAGAGGAAGCATAATATGATCACATGAATTTATGGAGTATGCGTGCGCACAAGTACATGCATATGTGTACATTTTAACCATCAAAAAACAAAGGACTATTTGAATAAATTTTCAGAAAGTAATGGGCTCTCTAAATCATAGCAGTAACAGGGGGTAATATAATCACTTAAGTGACCTGGCTTCAAATTTTGCCTTTGCCAGTTATTAGCTATAGCACTTTAAACAAGTTAAGTAACCCCCAGAGCATCATCAGTTTCTTCATTTGTAAAATTTAACTAGAAATACAATCCATCATCTACTCTCACAGCGTCATTACAAAGATTAAATTCTACAAGGTACATACAATTTTAATAAATTGTAAAATCTGTACTGCACAGCTGTTGTTATCATTGTGTTAGAATCATATAAACTATAGATTTCATCCTGACAGTTTCCTTAGCCAGTAAAGCTACCACTAAATAGAAATTATCCAGTCTTACTTCTAAAATAAGGTAATGAGGTCACCAAAATGAAAAATGAAAATGATAATCAGAAACATACAACCAGACAGTATCATACTATAAGCTTTTCCTACAACTACCACCATCGCCATCATCACTTACTCCCAAATTTCAGGTTAAGGCTGGGCAACCTGAACTTCTTCCTTCAGAAATGTAGGTCATGTGCAATTTGTATTTGACCTTCTTCATAAGAAAATGAAATATTTAATGGACTTTATTTTTCTGAGTCTACATTACTGCGCCTCAAGGGCAAGCATCGGGAAGGGCGGCAGCACACCTCAGTAGACGTTCTCCCGGTGGCCACTGGCAACAATGGCTGTGCTGCTCAGTGCCAAGCAATGTCAGCGGCAGGCAGCATCAGTGAGGTGGGGCCGGAGTCGTCATGAAAAAGAGGCTGAGTATGGCATAGGAGTGGAAAGCCTTGCTCTGGAGACACTTTGGGGAGCTGGTTAAAATAATGGAGTCAGGGCTCCTGAGGCTCTGTGCGAACAGACGTTCTTAAGAGTCATCAAAGGATAGATGTTTTCGAAGTGATCCTTTTTGGGCCCCCATGCTACCTCATGTTGCAGTGCGTGACTCGGAGAAATACAGGTTACATTATGCAAATGTCTACATGTTTTTCTTCTAAGACTGAATCTAAATGTGGTTAAGCCATTATTTCGTAGACTTCTAAATTTTTAGGGCAAAAGAGTTTCTAGGCATTCGGCATATTTGTCCACTTGGAAGCAAAACACTGTAGACTGACTTACATAGCGCTCGCAGTGATATTTATAGTTAATGAAAGAATCAGCTCTCATTTTTTAAAGCTATTTTTCCAGGATGACAAAAAAATGATTGCTAATATATTATCTTGCTTTAGACTACATTTTTTTCCCTGTCAGTGACAATGAGAGAGTACTGTTTTTTATATGGAGCAGGTTTAAAAAGATGTTTTCCATATTCTTAATTGAATTTGGTGATTATATAATCATCTCTCCTCTAAGGAAGACCAATGGCAATATATTTTTTTCCCCACTCTCTGAACTAAACTCCTACAATCAAACAGGGAGGAGGCAGGGCAAAAGTGTATATTCATTTATAAGTAAAATAAATTGAACCTTGACTTATTAGGAAATGCAATCTGAGAACAGAAAAATTACTTGCTTCATATAATGGCTTGGCATTTCTCATCCTTGCATAAATCTGTTCCTTTTAAACTCTTGGCTTTTAGGCCTTGGCTGCTCTCATTATATTTAGGAAAATTGTCTTCAATTACATGACCCCAAACAAGGCCCTGGGCTCTTTACAAATCCATTTCTAATGTGTCAATCTTTATGCTGCATCTTAAGGACTCTTATATCTAAGACTGAATAGAACTGCAGAATGGCAGAGAATTATTCTTCCCAGTATCTTAGACACCAAATGAATAGTGAAGCAAAACAGAATTCTCGTGCTATGTAAAACTGTTCCTGAGAAGCTAAAGCATAAGATTTCCCAGATCTCAAATATCAGCCCAGTTTTTCCTACACCATAATCTCTGTTACATTAGGGACTTACCATATAGGCTATAAACATATTTTTGACATTTATTCAACACAAATTTACTAAACACCTACTATGTGCTACACACTGATCCATGTATGGGATTAGAACATGAACAAGGTATATGGAATTGTTAATACTTATATGTAACTTGATGGTCTTTTTATTGATTCTATCTCTGTTTGTAGATCCCAGAAGGAAATAACGGCATACGCTAGAGTTTATTATTTTTTTTTAAATGAGACTAGTTTTTATGACTTCAACACACGCTAAAAAGAAACCGTAAATATAGAATAAAATACAGTATTTACCTGACTTATATGCTGTCCCGTTATTAGCTTCTACCTCTGCTTATTGGACCCCACTTTGAACCACTAAAAGGAACAAAAGAGGATTGAGAGAAGCATACCCTTTGCTCTTTCCTGATTCAACTGTAATTCGAAATCTCAAGTTGTAGGCCCCAAATGTTGTTTCCAAAGGCGGAAAGCAATTAATTGAGGAAAGCACCTTCCTGGAGTTAGGAATTTTATTTATTTCTTTTTTATTATTATTATTATTTTTTTTTACTATACGCACTTTCTTAACCTTTCAATGATAAATAAAATTCTAGGGACACCTGGGTGGTTCAGTTGGTTAAGCATCTGCCTTCAGCTCAGATCATGATCCCAGGATCCTGGGATCGAGTCTTGCACCGGGCTCCTTGCTCAGCGGGGAACCTGCTTCTCCCTCTTCCTGCCAATCCCCCTGCTTGTGCTCTCTCTCTCTTTCCCTCTCTCTCTCTGTCTCTCTCTCTCTAAGAAATAAATAAAATCTTTAAAAAAAAAAGAAAATTCTAGGTTTTCTTGGAATGTATCCCTACTGTAAAGTTAAAATGTAAACATAGATATATATGTAAAAAGATACATCTTGCATCAGTGTTCTTAACAGTGTAAACTGCAAGTACCCTCCATGTCAGGGTCAGATTAATAAATTTTTGTGTAATCAACTGTAAACTACTATGCAGAATTAAGATCATGCTATCTTTGTATTATGGTAGATTGTATTAATGACTTCAGTTTTTCACATCCCCACCCTGATACTAAGCTTGACCTCCTACTGTCAATAGGATGGTAGGAAATGTGATGTAAACAGAAGCCTGACAAAACTGTTGAATGCTTCTTCATCAGTTCTTGGATCCCTGCCTCCATGATTATAACATGCCTGAGCTAGCCTCTTGAGAAATGTGAAAGATACATGGAGAAAAGCCAAGTTTTCTAGTGGAGGCCATTATACACCAAGCTCCTAGCCTACTTGTCAGCAGGTGCATGCAAAAACCCTACCTAGATCAGCCTAGATCAGAAAAAACTATCCAGCTGAACAATAGATTCATTAGAAATAATAAATGGCTGCTGTTTTAATTCACTAAGTTATGGGGTGTTTTGTTACACACCATCATTGTGGCAAGAGATCATTGATAAATACACTTGCACATAATAATTTCAAAGATATATAATTGAGTCATAAAGGTCAGTCACTGGAAAATGAATCTAGAATGACTGCATTATGTACAAAATAAATCTGATTCCTATATATTTTTAAAAACCTAGTCTAGAAGGATATACACCAATGTTTACAATATTTACCTCTAGGGAGAAAAGTAGATTAAACATAAAGGATAAAATAGAGCCTTGCCTTTAAAATCTATATAATCATTATTGATTTTTTTCTTAGAGAATGTATTTTCATGCATTACTTATGTAATTTTAAGAACACCTTCAAAATAAAGCATAGCTGTAGGAAACCACCACAACAAAACAGATTTTCTCTCTTCTTAGCTCGTTTGTTAAAAGAATATTATGCTGTGGATGATAAATATTTTAGTGATATTTCATTTGATTAGCAGAACATCTTGAAAATCTAGGAGCTTAAAAGAGTCTCTTCAAGGAACACATAAGATAAATAGACAGTAAGAGTAGGTCCCTCTTTTACCAACTTGTTGATACTATTTAATTGTGGCTTTACTTTTGACAGAACAAGCACAGACACAGCACACTCAAAACCCTCTTGAATGACCTGGAAGGATCAGCACTGTCACTACATTGGATAAAAATACTATTTCCTTGATCACAAAATTATCCCCAGTACTTCAGTTTTAAGAGATACATCATTCTAGGGCACCTAATGCTCAAGTGTCTCTATTAAGGGAG
The DNA here is from genome assembly GCF_002007445.2 of Ailuropoda melanoleuca. Taxonomy (NCBI): domain Eukaryota; kingdom Metazoa; phylum Chordata; class Mammalia; order Carnivora; family Ursidae; genus Ailuropoda; species Ailuropoda melanoleuca. The sequence goes on along the minus strand of NC_048232.1, from coordinate 17,039,463 downwards.
TTTCCATTGAGAAAGTTGCTATGGCCTGAATGCTGGTATCCCCCCAAAATTCATATGGTGAAATCCCAATGCCCAATGTGATGATATTAGGAGGTGGAGCCTTTTGGGGTGCTTATGTCATGAGGGAGGAGCCCTCAAAGAGCTATTAATGCTCACATAAAATTACCCCACAAACTTACCTTGTCCCTTGCACCATGTGAGGATACAAGGAAAAATGTAGGACTGAAATGAAGGCCCTCACCCAACCATATTGGCACCCTGATCTGAGACTTCCAGACACTTGAGCCGTGAGAAATAAATTTCAGTTGTTTGTAAGCTACCCCACCTGTGGTATTTTGTATTAGCAGTCCAAACAGACTAAGACAAAAGTCATAGCCTTTGGGCTAGACAATCCAGTATTTGAGTCCCAATTTGGTTACTTTTTTCCAATCTTTTCCTCAAATTTTTATCTGTGAAGAAGAATTTAATTCCATGCTCTCACAAGATAATTTTGTAGCTTATCTAGGGGAGGAAAAAGTTTTCCTCAACCCTTGTAGGGTGCCCCTGACTAGGTCTAAAAATTAAACTGACAAAGACAGATGAATAGGAGAAAAGAGTACACATGTATTTTATAGATTTTATGTGACATGGGAGCCTTCAAAGGAAATGACAACCTGAAAAAACGGTTAGAGCTGAGTATTCTTATGCTAGGTTGGATGAAGAGTGGACAGTTGTGAAGAATATGATAGGTTAAGGTAAGAAGTAATTATAGTAAACTGGAGGAATTTAGCAAGGTCTGTTTATTCCGATTCTTTGGACATCCCTTTGTCTTCTTAGATAAGGATGCTCCTTTTTTCTGGGTATAGGGAGGGCACTTCTCACATCGGGCTTTGTGACCTGTTTTTAGGGAGAAGAAGGTGTGGAAGGCCTACTTCTGTGGTGTTCTCAAACTCCTTGAGCTCAACATATTCAATATGCCAAGGTGCCATGTTTTGGGGCAGCACGTCCTGAACCCCATCACATTCCTTCCCCCACCAAATAAATAAATGAAATTATATCACTTAATATCTCTGAGATCCACCAATAAAGCACACAAGCAAGGCAATCACCCATGTAGTACGATTTTATTACCAGAAATTATTTTTCTGCCCCTAAATATCATCCCTTCTCACTTATAATGGATCACTGAAATTTTGCATTACAGAATCATATAATTCGTTTAAGGAACACTCCTTTTAAAAATCTAAAATCCCCAAGAGGAAGTAAAACCTTAACATATGAAGAATGGATCTGTCCTTCACTGGCTATGTAATCATGACCACCACAGACAACTTACTTTGCAGATTTGAGGGAATCAGATTAAGATACTGCATACGGTAATGCTGAGCACAAACCCTGATTGATAGTAAGAGAGAAATAAACATCCTGTTGGTCATTCTGACAAATCTAGTCATGTTAGATTCCCAAAGTCTTTATGACTGAAACAAAAAGCAAACAGCTCACCAGAGGTATGTCTATCTAAAACATCACTGTCAGATGGAGCTATAAGACAAATTCCTATTGAAGTCCTGCCATCTCCCATGTACTGTAATAGGACCCAACAATTCAAAGTTAAATAAAATAGGGGTGTCTGGGTGGCTCAACTGTTAGGCGTCTACCTTCAGCTCAAGGGTCTGGGGATTGAGCCCTGCATCAGTCTCCCTGCTCAGTTGGGAGTCTGCTTCTCCCTCTCCCTCTGCTCCTCCTCACCACTTGTGCTCTTTCTCTCCCAAAGAAATGAATAAAACTTAAAAAAAAAAAAAGTTAAATAAAATAAAAGCTAATTTTTCTCCCAAATTCACTCTCTAGGTGAGAAAAAAAAAGGTTAAGAAAACAAAGGCATTAAACAATGTATTAAATTTAATAACACAGCTATATTCAGGGTGCTATGAAATTACTCAAACACAACAAAGCCAGATTTCTAGACTAGGACTACTAATATGTAACCTCCAGCCACATGTGATTAGTGTGACTGACAACCTGAATTTTCTATTTTTTTATTAATTTAAATTTAAGTAGTTACATGTGGTTAGTTCTGCCATATTGAAGAGAGCAAATTTAAACATCCACCACTACAGAAATTTGTATTGGACAGTGCTGCTCTAGGCTAAGGATTAGGAAACTTTATCTCTAAAAAAGGTCAAATAGCATTTTAGGCTTTGTAAGTCATACAGTCTCTGTCACAACTACTCAACTCTGCTACTACAGTCAAAAATAGCCATATATAGTCCATAAACAATAAACAAACAATGTAATAGGTACCAATAAAACTTTATTTGTGGACACTGAAGTTTGATTTTCATGTAATTTTTACATGTTGCAGTATTATTCTTTGGATTTTTTTGAACCATTCAAAGCCATAAAAATCATTCCTAGCATCAGGCCATACAGAAAACAGACAGTGGGCCTGATGTGTCTTGCAATTCATTCAATCCCTACTCTCAACAGTCAAGGAATGCATCCCAGAGGGCTTTCATTTCATTGAAACTTGAGGAACTAGAACTCACCAGGGCAATAATGGTCTGGAGAGAAAGAAGGAAGCAAGGAAGGTGGGAAAGGAGAAGGAGAAGAAAGAGGAAGAGAAGGAGGAGGAGGAAGAAACACATAGAGAGATGAGGATGGGGGAATATAACACACTTGGGGAAATACAAGTAAACTGGTACATAAGACATGAGTTTGAGAGTGGCTGGAGATGTCGGAAGCAGAGACAGGAAGTGGTATATCACTGCACTGGCCCCTCTTGTTGATCTTTGAGTTCAGCTACGTAGTCAAACCCATAGGACTGTAGTAGGCTATACCTGGCATAAGATTAACTTAGAAGGATGGGGACAAGCCAGAAGGGCAGCTTCAGGCATGGTTCCTCAGTTGTTCTCACAGAAGTACAATTTAGTCTTCTTCGGCCCCCGAACCCAACCAACAGGTGGTAACGGAATGAGATCTGATTGGTGGATGTGGGCACCACATCAGTTTAGTAGCCCCATGACCCACACAGAAACCACTCTCTTTTTTAAGAGTCCTATAGATACAGCTTCCAGGGACCCAAAGAGGCATATCCAGTTACATGCATCACCACACTCACGAAGCCCAGAACCATGGTCTCTCACTCATAATTCTCCTAGACCTGACACTGTATAGCAACCATTTTACCATTAGAAATAGTGTCCAGTTACATAGCCGACATTCTACCCTTCACAAGTTTCTGGAGGGGAAAAGTACTCTGTTCACGATAAAGTTCCCTTGTAAGACAGGAAAAAAGTTTTGTTAACTCGTTACTCTCAGACTAAGACTAAGGAACTTGGTCTTCATCTTACAGGCAACAGAAATGAATCAAACCAAACTTGTGCTTTAGGAAGAACATTCTGGTAGCAATGTGGAGGACAGACAAGGGGAAAGGGAGGCTTCAGTTTTGAGAAACCAATAAAGAAGTCATTACAATAATCCCTAGGACCACAAATTAAGGCAGAAATGATAGAAAATTGAAAGGAACTGGTGACTAATTCAGGAGGGGAAGTGAAAAAGAAGCATATGTCACAAGTAACTCCCACATTTCTGGCTTTCATGACTTTTAGTCACTAAAACAGAAAAGATGGAGAAAGGAATCCTGCCAAAAGTTGTCTTTATAAAAGAAAATGAATAGCAATTCAGCACCATTTACAAAAGAAAAACACAAAGCAATCTTGATTTATATATCTTACGTGATATCTTGACCTGGAAAGAATGCCTCCGTTTTCAGCTTAGAGCAATCTAAATATAGAGAGCAGTGCTACGAAATGCACTCACCTAAATCAGAACATTTTATATTAGAACTAAGGAAAAATGATATTTTGCTATTCAACTGCTTCCTTACAGAACTCCATGAATCCAACTTATTCGATGTAATAGCTTAGAGGTCCCCACATTAAGAGAACCGCTGATTGATGTGATGCTGAAAAGAAGCTCATTCCTATGCTTAAATCATATGCTTGTATATACCCCAAATCTTGGCAGTTTTCCTATATAACACGTATGTTTGGCATTTGAAACATATATGTTTATAATAAGGGATAAAGCTGGTCACTGCCTTAAAGAGGCAATGAAAGGTGTAAATATTTTTAAAAAGAGGCAATATTCTCCTTCTAGACCACAGTTGCTTAGATTAGTACTTTCTAACCAGTTTCCCATCCATGAAATACGTATAACACGGTCATGTTTGCAAGGAATACTAAAATAAATGGGGAAAAAAATAACAACATTCCATTTCTAATCTGGCAACCCCACAACCTGTCCGTTTGAGAGCTCTGCACTAGATTATGCAATTTCCACTTTCTAATTTCTCCCCCTAGCTTCCACTGCATTTGACCTCCAAAGCCAGCCATGCAATCTGTTTGAGGAAGGGCTGCTTAAGGCATGGTATGCCTGGGCTTTGAGAAATATCTCTGAACAATCACTAAAGCCATATCTTTTCTGTAATTGCTCCATGTGTAATACACTCTATGCCCTGAACAGCAGAAAGTCAAGAGAGTAGAGTTGATTAAAAAAAAAAAGAAAAGAAAAGAAAAGTCAGTCTTCCTTCAATTAGTCCTTCACATGAATCCAATAGTCCTTCATGGATTCTAGAAGGATGCAGAGAAAAATTCTTTCCTTCAGGCAGGTCATCTAATATTATCCAGAGTCTACCTGGAATGGGTTCTCTACTCCATTCAACTTGTCCCAACACAACCTTAACAATCCAAAGAAGACTTCTATGCTTTTTCTCAGGGTCACTCAGAAAGATGTCACCTTCACCACGCAGTTAATATTAGAATGGAAAGAAAGCACAGCCCATAACTTCCCCCAAAGTCCTTTCAACAGCTAACATATTAAATATTTGAGTCTGCACAGATATGCAGAGCAATCTCTCACTACAGGCTCATGCTCCATTGAAATTCATAAATCGCCCCATTCAGTTCAGCCTATCTGCTTCTTACAAACCTGACAGGCCCTCATTTTAAACTGTAAATATTTCCAAAAATTTCTCTTTCCTCCGTTCTCTGTGATAAGGATGTTTCTATGTCCTAAAAGCAGTTGTTCACTCAGCTTCTTTTCCTCCCTTGTACGTGAAGATATTCTGTCTCTATCAAACTTGCTTTGTCGTTATTTTCCTTTGGTGATTGTTGCAATATCCTAAAGAATGCGGAGAATGAAATTGAAAGAAGTAGGAAAAAAGATTGGAAGAATTCAGAAGAATTCTGAGAGAGAAGGGAGATCGAGACAAAGATCTACATTGGGGTTCCTGTGCATGTCATTCCTGTGTTGTTGGTGGGGTTGCACACTGGCACAATCACAGCCGCTTCTCACAAACCTCAAGGCTTCCTGAGGCTTTAATCTTCCTTTGAACCTTGGTGCTTCCATTTCTACCGTGCAATGGAGGATGTCTGCCCATGTTAGCAACTCTCTCTGCTGAGTAGCAAACATTTATGAGCTGTAACTCTCTGCTACCACTGAGGTAAACAAAGGGCTCCTTCACTGCAGGTGGGAGTCTCTAGACCACCAGGCAATGAATGGACACTGTAAGAACACTTCTGTGTAATTCTGCCAAAACAGGTTAAATTAGAGGCTCATGATAAATTTAAACCTCATGAAATCCCCTTTCTCTATTAGAAGCCAACAGGGCTATTACTATTAACCATGTTTCTAACCTCTATAAACGTGATGCTTTAACATCTTCCCTACATGAATATGTTGGATGTGCCTTGTTCTGGACAACCTGACAATATACCTGAGTGCCTTTGCCTTGGCCTCCTGCTTCTGTCAGCATCCCCTCCCACTCCTCATCCCTGTCCATAGAAGCAGACCTCCCAGAGGGTGATTTTTCAAATACAAACTAAGCAGTCCAGAGTCCACACTCCCAACCACCTTTCTTATTGAATTCTCACACTCCAGGCTTCTATACCCCTACCATGATTACCCCCAGGCCAGACACCTAGGGACAGTTGCTATGCCCCAGAGCCTGATAAAATCATTCAGACTAGCCAACCCTAAGCCCGCTTACTCTAACTCACCCACTGCTTCCTGTAGAAGCCTTGAAACAAAGGCTCTTGCTCACAGATCCTCCCCTCCCTGTGTAGGCCGGCCATGACATGACATCCTCCCTCCTCTTGGGAATTGTGGGTAATAAACTTTTTAATAACAATTGTTTCCAGAACTGTTAGCCTTACTATACCTCAAATTTTCTATTAAACAGTATATTTTAGGACTACTGCTTTCACTATAACACAGCACTAAGAAGAGAGTAATCACAGTGACCAGAAGGGAAATGTAAACCAGGTATCAAAGCTAAAATGTCCTTCCCTAGTAACTGCTGTCTGGAAGGGAAGGCTGGCAGGGAGCAATGTGTCTCCTGAGTGGCCTTGAGGCATTACCTCTTCCTTCTGGAGGACAGAGTAGTGTACCAAGCATCAAACCTCTTGTCTTATAAGCCCAGACTGGCTCCAATGCTTCCCTAATTTATTTGAACATCTCCTTGACTATATAATATGAATAAGATAATGGTTCCAAATTCGTGGTCTGTATAAGAATTGAAGAAGCAGACCCTGTGAGGGGCACCTGGGTAGCTCAGTTGGTTAAGCAACCAATTCTTTTTTATTTTATTTCTTTATTTGAGAGAGAGAACACAACTGGGGGAAGGAGCAGAGGGAGAGGGAAGAGCAGACTCCCTGTGGAGCAGGAAGCCTGACATGGGGCTCCATCCCAGGCCTCAGGATCATGACCTGAGCCGAAGGCAGATGCGTAACTGACTGAGACAGCCAGGTGCCCCAAGCAGCTGACTCCTGATTTGGGCTCAGGTCATGATCTCAAGGTCATGAGATCAAGGTCTATATCAGGCTCCCCTCTCAGGAGGAAGCCGGGTTAAGATTCTTTCCCTCCCTGTCCCTCAGTCCCTCTCCACCCCCATGCCCCGCCCCCACCTCCCCACCTCTCCCACCCCTGCTTGCGCTGCAGGTGCACACTCTCTCTCACTCTCTGTTTCAAAACGAAAAAAGAGAAGTAACCACTGTGGAGTTCCTGTTACAGTGCTCGACACACAGTAAATATATTCATTAAATGATAAATATTACTACTGGTATTATTAATATCAGTATAATTATTTTTTTATTTTTGTTTAATGTCTCACTTCTTGCTGAACTGGTAGCTAAGATGCAATACTCAATAAATGGTAAATATTACTGGTACTATTAATATCATCATAACTAATTGTTAAAAACTATTTAATGTCTCCCTTGTTGCTGAAATGGTTAAAGATCCAACCAGGACCCAAATTTCTGAATTATTTCAAAAATTTTAAAAATGAATGAGTCATCAGTCAAAAAAACACAAGATTTGTCATTTCGTCACTCACAAAAGTTCTGATTTGTTTTCATAATAACCAGCCCACTTGTCATGTTACAGCCAATATTACTTATAAAGTCTTCATTCTGAAAGGGAAAGAAATCATAATGATTGTGACAAGGCGAGAAACCATCAAGTATTCAGTAATGAAAAGACACAAGCATAGCTATGAAATCCTCTAAAAAAACATTTAAACATCAATAAATCATAAGTAAAAATAGCACAGCACATAGAACCTAGGTATACATATTTCTGGTGCGATGTCTCATAGTTTCCATGCTGTGCTGGTTAATTTTATGTGTCAACTTTACCGAATGATGAGGTACCCAAATATTTCATAAAAGATTCTTGGAGTTTCCATGAGGGTGTTTGTGGATGAGACTAACATGTAAATTGGTAGACTGAGTAGAGCAGATTGACCTCCTTAATGTGGATAGTACTCATGCAGTCAAGCGAAGGCCTGAACAGAACAAAACAGTAAAACAGGCTTGCCCCTACCCAGAGTAAGAGAGAATGCCTCCTCTCTCAGTGCTTTCCAAATGGACATCTGCTTTTTCCTGTGTTTGAACTCAAACTGAAACATCAGATCTCCTGGGGCTCCAGCTTGCTGAGTCACCCTGCAGGTCTTCAGACATGTCCGCTTCCATAATTATGTAAGTTAACTCCTTCAAATAAATAAATAAGGAGATAGATAGATATAAATCCTATTGATTTTGTTTCTCTGGAAAATTTTGATTCATACATGTGCACCAAAGCATGTAATAATAATGAGAAGAAATCATCACAGGAGGCTATGTGCCAGACACTGTTCTAAATTCTTTCTAGAAATTTCCTCATTCTTTACAAACAGTCTGATGCACCAGATACTACTGATATTTTCGGTAGGAAAAACAGTGGCATCAAGAGGTAAAATAATAGCTTATACCAGCTCATACAAGCAGAATTTGAACCTACGCACCGTGGCTCCAGAATTTGTGCTTCTGAACACGATGACGTCCTGCCTCTCCTACTGAACAAAATACTGGGGGTGAGGCATGAGGCAGACCATCACTGGAAATCCAGTTCTGCTGTGGACAATTCTGTGTAACTTCAGCCCCATATTCTTGTCTTTTAAAAAATGACTGGTAGGAATTTTGTAAAAACCAAATATTCAATTCATAATATGAATCCCTACCGTATTTTCCTAGCACACCACTAGTATTCAAGGACTGTTATTTCTTTGTACCACTGTGAATAAAATCTTCTTGATTCTATTTCCATAAACATAGACTATAGTAACCCATGAGTATTTCTCCTCACTGGAAAACAATACACTTCTAAGTTCTCTTATCCTTTGCTCTTTTGATGATATATCTCCCATACACTTTCGAAATTAGCGGTAAACATAAAAGAAATTCAGTTTTAATACCCATATTTCTATTAAGTTACACCATGCTTGCCATGTTGTAAAACAAATTTTCGTAATTTCATTATCATGATAAAATGAAAGAGAACTTCCATCCGGCATTTAAAATAATATACTTCCTCTAAAAATAATATACCTTCTCTAAGAGCTCTAACTTCAGCCTCGCAGATGTGACAAATTATTTTTTTATTCTATTTACATTTTATGTGGGAAATTTACTTGTCAGTCGAACTATATACAAATTGCATTGTTCATTACCCCTTATAAAACAGAAACTACAAGAGCTCATAATTTTTGTAACATCTGAATTGATGTTAGTAGCAGTAATGTTTTGTAGACCTTACATTTCTTTACAGAAAGCTGACTACATTAATATCATTAGTACGTTTTCATCGAGAGAGCAGTCAAGGTCGTAACCATAAGTTAACTTATCTGCAGCAAAGGAAATACCAATGTTTTTCTTCAACTTTTTATTCTTGCTTGGCTTCAAATTGTAGCTGGATATATAAGCAAATGTAATTCTTTTTTTAACAGCTTTACTGAACTATAAATGGTATACAATAAACTCCACATATTTAATTATTTAATTTGATATATTTTAACATATGTACACACCCATGCAACAATCACCACAATAAAGATAATAAACATATCCATCACCTCCAAAAGTTTCCCTCTGCCCTTTTGTAAATCTATCCTCTTTTCAGCAGTCTTCCCATCTCAGATGTGATGAATAGATACCAAGGTGGCCTCCCATTGTTCTTGCCCTGCATAATCTCTTCCCCCTGAGTGTGGGCTGCCCCGTGACTTTTAACCAACAGAATATGCAAATGTGATTGGATGCACGTGATTACATATGCGTGGTAATGTATATGGATGGTAATACTTGTAATGTCTCCTTGCTAGCCTTGAGGAAGCCAGCTGTCAATTTGTGAGCTGCCATACGGAGAAGGCCATGAGGCAAGGAGCCGAGGGCAGTCTCCAGCCCCAAACCAGTGAGAAACTGATGCCTCAGTCCAGCAGCCTGCAAGGAACTAAATGCTACCAACAATGACATGAACTTGGAAGCAGATCCTTCCCCAAACTAGCCTCAAATGAGAACCCAAACCTGACCAACACCTGTGAGTGCAGCCTTGTACAGGACTCACAGTTAAGCTGTGACCAGACCTTTAACCCACAGAAAGTATGAGATAATAAATACATGTCATTTTAAGCTGCTGAATTTTGGGGAATATTGTTACACAGAAATAGAGAACTAATATACCATGCGATCTGCTTTCCGTTACTGTAGGTTAGTATGCATTTTCTAAAATTTTATATAAAAGAAAATAGAGTATGAACTCTTTTTTGTCTAGTTTCTTTCACTGAATGTGATTATTTGAGATTTATGTTGTTGGATATATCAATAGTTTACTCCTCTCTGCTGTTGAATAGTATTTTATTATTTGGATATCCCATAATTCATCCATCTTTTCACCTGACAGTAGACATCTTAGTTGTTTCCACTTTGGGGTTATGCAGGTGCCATGAATGTTAGTATGCAAATCTTTGTATGGCTATACACTTTAATTTCTCTTGGGTAAATACCTAGGAGTGGAATGGCTAGGATTACACGATGAGTGTCAGTATTTTACATCCCCACCAGCAGTGTGTGGATTCCCATTCTTCCACATCCTTACCAGAACTTGACACGCTCAATATCTTTTAAAAGGTGTGTGGTTGCATCCATTGTAGGTTTAATTTGCATTTCTCTAAAGGCTGATGATGTTGAACATCTTTTCACATGCTTATTTCCGATCTATATGTCTTTTGTTTAAATTCTCTCATTTTTAAAATTAGGTAGTTTGTTTTCTTATTACTGAGTTTTGATAATTCTTTATATATTCCGGAGACAAGTCTTTTATCAGACATGTTCTTTGCAAATATTTTCTCTCATTAAGTCTTTTCGTTCTCTTTTTTTTTCTTTCTCTCTCTTTCTTTTTCTTTTTTTTTTTTTTTTTTAAGGAGAGNTTTTTTAGAGAGAGAGCATGGATGAGTTGGGGGGGGCAGACAGAAAGGGAGAATCTTAATCAGACTCCATGCCCAGTTAGGAACCTGACATGAGACTCAGTCTCATGATCCTGAGATCATGACCTGAGCCGAAATCAAGAGTCAGATACTAAACTGACTAAGCCATGCAGGCACCCCAGAAAGAGATCCTTAACTATAAAGAACAAACTGAAGATTACCAGAGGGGAGGTGGGTGGGGGAATGGGTTAAATAGGTGATGGGGATTAAGGAGGGCACTTGTGATGAGCACTGGGTGTTGCATGGAAGTGTTGAATCACTATATTGTACCTGAAACTAATATAATACTGTATGTTAACCACCTGGAACTTAAATGAAAACTTAAAAAAAAAAATAAGGACCTAAGACAATGCCTGGCAAATAATAAATGATCAATAAATATTTGCCTTCCAAAATATACATTTCTTCTGTATTTCCAACACTTAATGCTAGGTGGGGATCAAATAATGTCGGTTGTGTATGATAATGATTAGTAATAATAAGGAAAATTAGAGAAGAAATGGAGAGATCTAGCAAAAGAAAAGAACAGGACTGGTGGGGAAATGCAGTGACTAATTTTTTTCTGACAATTTAATGTACATTTTTTTCTTTTTACTGAGAGACCATGGTAATCATTTGATACTGATATAAAACCTGTTTTATACCATCTAGATCATGCCAGATGATTTGTCCTTATTGTTGAACAAAATATTTTTTTTAAAGATTTTATTTATTTATTCGACAGAGATAGAGACAGCCAGAGAGAGAGGGAACACAAGCAGGGGGAGTGGGAGAGGAAGAAGCAGGCTCATAGTGGAGGAGCCTGATGTGGGGCTCGATCCCAGAACGCCGGGATCACGCCCTGAGCCGAAGGCAGACGCTTAACCGCTGTGCCACCCAGGCGCCCCAACAAAATATTTAAACTCTTTTCTATTTATATTTAGATCTTCACACACACCTAAGAGCCACAGGACATAAACTGTGAAAGATCCTTAGAAAGCTAACTGATCTCAAAACTGAGGCTTTTGCTTCCCATCAGGTCAGATCAATATACATCTCCTGAGCAATAAGGTTAGGCAATGAATAGGAAGGATCATTGTCCTTGAGGAAATTGTATTTGCACTGTGGACTTAGAAACATAAGTAGATGATTCCAATGCAATGTGCTAAAGAACAATGAGATACATACAAGGACAACTTCAAGGACTTAAAGCCTGCATAGTAGGAAAGTAGCTGTGTAAGTAGCTGTGTGAAATGGATTTCTTTTCCAGATTTTATCAGAAATATTTCACATAAGACTGGTATTAAAACTTCGTCATCCTGCTAGGATAAGCCCCAAATCAAAAGGTATAAACTATACAATAAGGGAATTTGAGAACAAATTTAAGGGGAAAATAATCTCAACACAATTTTTCTTTTATCACCATCCACATGGAGTCCTACCTGTATTCAGTGTAAACGGTCCATACATTTTATTAACGGGCTAATGAAATTAAAATGAGGTATAAGAAAAGCTTTCACAGCATCCTAATTAGATTTGTTAGCATTTCAATTATTACAATTTTTTAAAAATATATATGGAAATTTTACTACCTGCAGTGGGCAATCCAAACTTTCCTGCAGAGGAAAACTTGAAGGCTTTTTAAATTTTTCAAAGATCCATAACTGGCACTGAGTGGCTAATAAGGCATTAAAAAATTACATGGCCAAGACCTAGATAAATAGAAATGTCAAAAGAGGTGAACCTAGCACTTAACGGCTAGTTTCCCCCTAGGGATATTTTCTAACTCTAGAAGAGGCACAGAAGAGGGAGAATAGCTGGACAGGGCTTTCCAAAAATTCATGAGACCTGAGGACCAAAACTTGGAGTTCAAGACCAGCTGAAAAGGGACTGTAAACATGAATGCTTTTCCATGGCCTTCACACCTGATTTAAGCCTGCCACATCATGATAACTGAATTCCAAGAGGAAGCGTCTCAAGAATAAGCATGCCAAGAGCCCCAGGTAGAAACTGCGGGGCTTCCTGTGACTTCCCCTCAGTAGTCATGTGGCGTTACTTTTACCATATTCTACTGGTTAAAACTGAGTCACAGTGTCAGCCCAGACTTAAGGGTAGGAGACTACACAATGGCTTTGAATACTAGAGGACATGATTCATTAAGGAGGACATCTTTGAAGACTTTATGTTATAGGAAAGTATGTTCCCAACCAACAACCAACATCAACTGCCAACCACATGAGTGAACCATCAAGAATACCTTTCCCAGTTAAGCTTTCAGATGACTGGAGACTTGGTCATCATCTGACTAGAACCATATAAGAGAACCCAAATGAGAATTCTCCAGGTGAGCCTGGTCACCACAGAAACATGAGAAATAATAATAAATCGTTGGTTTAGGGCATTAATTTTGTAGTGATCTATTATGCAAAATTAGATGGCAGAAACATCTTTCACTGTCCAGGCAATAAAAATAAGATTAGAATGCATGCTATAGTATCCAAGGTAACAACTTATAAAAATGAGTAAGTAACTATATAAGTAAAAAGCCAAAAAAGAGAGATACTAAAAATAACCAATCCAGACAAACGAGTTTATAGTTATTTCACAACAGACTGGTGGTCTTCCAAAACTAGGAAAAAATTAATTATTTGAATCATATTTTTAAAGGTATTAGGAATCTGTGAAAGCAAAGTTAGATGAAATAAAATTCCAAGAAGAATTCTAAAGAGAAGTATCTAAGAGGAGAAATTTTCTCAGGGGAGCTAAAAACATCCAATTATTTCCCCCAGAGAACATGAGGTAATTTCAGCTGTAGACTAAAGACCTAGTTTGTCCAAGATTCAGGTTTGCCAAAGCACAGAGCCTCTAATGGGGGAAATGTAAACTGGAAAAGTTGTGGGTAATCATAGAATAAATAGTGTGGCAAATTGAAAACCTGAAGGATCTAGGAAAATAGCTGATATATTCATAGGACATTTTCTGCATTCTGAGGCCATGATGGTGTAAAAGGACATAGATTAGGGGTGCCTGGGTGGCTCAGTCGTTAAGCGACTGCCTTAGGCTCAGGGCATGATCCCAGCATTATGGGATCGAGCCCCACATCAGGCTCCTCCACTGGGAGCCTGCTTCTTCCTCTCCCAACCCCCCTGCTTGTGTTCCCTCTCTCTCTGGCTGTCTCTCTGTCAAAATAAATAAAATAAAATCTTTAAAAAAAAAAAACATAGATTAAAATCTCCTAGAGGCAGACTGAAATTCTGTCCATTTCTCAATGCTTAGGAAATAAAAACTTGCTTCAAATGCACTGTCAACTTTCTCTTTCAATATTTGTCACATTTTGAAAAACACAGGGGGTGAGCCCAGAGATTTGGCTCTAAAGCATAGAACCAGAACTACTACAGTGATTCACATCTGAGAAAAATAAGACTTTCCAGGCCCTAAAACAAAGGTCTGGGAGAACCTCATCCTAAACAAAGTTAAGCCAGAGGTAGACTGATCAGTAAAACTCAAACTCAGCTATTACCCAGTTCAATTTTGAATTGGATTTAGAAGACTCTCACTCTATCTGCTCAACAGAGGAAAGAGAATCCTTAACATAAAGTTTAAAAATTTAGAGTAAATTTGGGGTGCCTGGGTGGCTCAGTCGTTAAGTGTCTGCCTTCGGCTCAGGGCGTGATCCCAGGGTCCTGAGATCGAGCCCTGCATTGTGCTCCCTGCTCCATTGGGAGCCTGCTTCTTCCTCTCCCACTCTCCCTGCTTGTGTTCCCTCTCTCGCTGGCTGTGTCTCTCTCTGTCAAATAAATAAATAAAATCTTTAAAAAAAAATTAAGAGTAAATTAAATTCAAGGATGTAGGTGGAAAAAACTTTAAAAGAACTAAAATTAATAAGATAGAAAACAAAACATAAAGATCATCAACAAATCTTAAATTCACTTCTATGAAAAGACAAATAGCATTGATAGACAGTTAGCAAGACTGAGAAAAAGAGCAAGACGGCTAAAATAAACATTTGAAAAGGCACCATCACTACAGATCTAACCAACATGTAAAAGAGCTTAAAAGAACTTTATAAACAAAGTTATAACAATAACTTAGAAATTTTAGATGAAGTGGACAAAATCCTTGAAAAATGCAACCTAACAAAACTGACACAAGTGGGGCTCATGTGGTAATGTAAGAAAAATAAATATTGGAAAAATAGAAAAAAAATGTTCTTACTCAGAAATAACATTATTGGATATTTAGGAAATTCAAAGGAATCTACAGCTTAATTATTAGAGCTAATAAATTATATATAAAGTTTACTGGATACATGACTAACATAGAAAAGCATTTCTATGTGATAGCAATGAATAACAGAAAAAGAGAGTTTAAAAAGAATCATTTACTAGGCACCTGGGGGCTCAGTTGGTTAAGCATCCTACTCTCGGTTTTGGCTCAGATCGTAATCTCATGGTTGTGAGATGGAGCCTTGCATAGGGTCCCATGCTCAGTGTGGAGTCAGCTGAAATTCTTTCCCTCCGCCTTTTCCTCTCCCCCAACTCACGCTCTCTCTCTCTCTCAAAACAAAAATCAAACAAAATCTTTAAAAAGAATCATTTACAATAACAAAAAAATAACAGAAATTCATAAATAAATCTACCAAAACATGTGCAAGACTTCTACATAAAAAACCATAACAGTCAGAGAAATTTTACATGATCTAAATAAATGGAAAAAATTACTGTGTTCATAAATGGAAAACTCAGTATAAAAGATGTAAATTTCTGCTGAATGAATCTATGTCTTTTTTTTTTTAAGATTTTATTTATTTATTCGACAGAGATAGAGACAGCCAGTGAGAGAGGGAACACAAGCAGGGGGAGTGGGAGAGGAAGAAGCAGGCTCATAGCGGAAGAGCCTGATGTGGGGCTCGATCCCATAATGCCAGGATCACACCCTGATCCGAAGGCAGACGCTTAACTGCTGTGCCACCCAGGTGCCCCTGAATGAATCTTTGTCTTAAATGCAATCACCAAAAATATTTTAATACTTTTTTTGTGGAAATAAATTAATTCTAAACATTTCATGAAAGCAAAGAGCTAATGATAGTCAAAATGCCCTTAGAAGGGGGGAAAAAATTTGAGAAGATTCACAATGCCAATATTAAAATTTATTGTAAAGTTATGCAATGAGAGCATTGTGATACGGGCACAAGGACATACAAATAAACTAATGGAACCAAAGAAATAATTCTAAAACAGACTCATATTTATATACTTTACGTATGACAAAGATGGTATCATACATTAGTGAGGAAAGGATGGCCCTTTCAATAAATGGCTCAAGATCAAGTGAATATCCTCAGGAGAGAAAAATAAAACTCAACATACTCACAAAAATAGTTTTGGGTGGACTGTAAATCTAAATTAAAATATAAAAGACTTTTAGAAGTCTTAGGATACTTTTAAATATTTTTAGGGGCACCTGGGTGGCTCAGTCAGTAAGTGTCTGCCTTCGGCCCAAGGTGTGATCCCAGAGTCCTGGGATTGAGCCCCGCATTGGGCTCCCTGATCTGCTGGGAGCCTGCTTCTTCCTCTCCCACTCCCCCTGCTTGTGTTCCCTCTCTCTCTGGCTGTGTCTCTCTCTGTCAAATAAATAAACAAAATCTTTTTTAAGAAATTGTAGAAGCCTGTAGTATATTTTTAGAATATTTTCATGACCTTAAAATATGAAATTGCTTCTTAAACAGGGACAAAATAAAAGCACTAACCGCAATGGAAAAGACTGCTAAATTGGATATTGAAATTAAGAGTATCTTTATATAAAAAGACAGCACCAAGAAATGAAAAGTCAAGTCACAGAGTGGAAGAAAATCTCTGTGACAGTATTAGCAAAACAAATCACTCAAATCCAGATATAAAGCTTTTCCATAAATTCAGACAACCCAATTTAAAAATGGACAAATACAGTAGAGGCACTTTAAAAGAGAATATCCAATGAACAATGTATATGGGGAAAAAGGCACAACCCATCCTTACCACCATTATTCATCAGAAACATTAAAACTAAAACTACAATATAAGACCACCAGCCATCCACCAAAATGGCTAAATTTTAAAATGCTGATAGCACCCAATTTTGTTGACAATGTGGAAAAATGGGAACTCTTACAGAGTGCTGGGAAAAGTGGCAATTGGTAAAGCCACTATAGAAAATTGTTTGGCATTATCCACCAAAGTCGGAGATGTAGGTATATAAATCCAAGAAAACTGCATATGTATGCGCAGCAAGAGACAAGACAAAATGTTCGTATTGGCATTGTCCATGATAGCAAAAAACTGGAAACCCAAATGTCCCCCAAAAGTAGAACAGATTTTGATATATCCATATAACAGAATATATGAAATGAACTAACCATAGCTAGTCACAAGAATTTGGATGAATCACATAGACATTAATTAACAAAAACCAGACCTACACAATCCACAACAAAACTATGATTCTAATTAATAAATACACCAAAGCTAATAAAGGCATAACTAAACTGTAGTGTTAAAGGTCAAGATTGTGATTCTTTTTGGGGAGGAAATAAAGAGATTGAGTGAGGGCATTAAAAGGTCTTGTGTGACACTGGCAATGTTCAGTTTTTGACCGGGATGGTGGTTATAGACTTTGTGGCAATTCATTAAGTTGAGCACTTATAATTTGCTGGGAGTTTTTGGATGACTGTGTTAATAGAGAAATTCCAAGCCCTACAGTTAGATTTGTTTTTAAAAGATAACACTTCTGATTTCAATAAATCAACTGAAATATTAAGCAAAGATTTATGAAAGAATTCTTCTAGCAATTATCTTTTTGGCAAACAAATATAAAAGTGACAAGACATGTAGGCTGTAGAAACAGGGATAAAAGAGGGGTAGTTCCAAAGAAAGACAGCCTGCATTGGAAGATGCCTGTTAAAAGGGGAATCTATGAAATTTCCTATCAAATCATAATATAATAACATGAAAATAAATGGAAGTTTTCCAGTAATCACTTAAGAAAATGGATTTTACCGAGTTGTTTTCCTCATCTACAGAAATTCCTTTGACTAAGCCTGGGGACATAAATGAATAGGTAGCTGCTCTCTAGTACACAATCACAAAGTTTTGGGCAGAAAATTGTCTATTTATTTGACCTTCACAAAAAGATACCACATTTAGAAAGTAATATAATTTTGATACTGTCAATATTTAATTTTATTAGATTTATTATTTGAACAATTGGCTTAATAAATATGTAAGAAAGAGAGGAGAGAGAAAAGCTTCACAGTTATTCAGATGGAACGTTGTGCAATTCCTTAGTGGAAGTCTGATTACACACATCAGGAATCTAGAACTCTGGGTCTCCAGATCTCCAACTCATATATGTCAGGCAAACATTTTTCATATGCCAAAATAACAATGATAACATTTAATACTCCTGACAGTATGCTACAATAGAGATACAAAAATAAAAGACACTATAACATAACACTATAAAGTATACTATGTTTAAGTGGAGCTGTACTTATCTAATTATTCTCAGGAAGAAATAAGCCTGTGATACTGTAAGAAACATATTCAAAAGCATAGACTAAGGTTAAATTTTTAATTAATTTAAATTAATTTAAAACATTTTAATCTTATTCTAGAAACTTCCTTCTTTCCTAACCATTCTCCCACATGCATAAGAAACAAATTAATTGCATTTGTGAAACATTGTATAACTTGTAAATTTTAAGTTCAATACATTTCTCTATAATTTGTACTTCCTACTGTTCATTTTTATCCTATTTTTTAAGGAATTTCAGCTTTTCATCATTAGAAGCTAGTTTGTTACCAGCAAACAGAATATCTTTCATAGATCTCATTTACTCAGACCACAAAAATATAAGGTTCTTTAGCACTAAATCCAATAATAAAAAAAAAAGACTCAATATGCAGATTTATAAATCTTACTAAATATTTACATAAGGCAAATCCTTGTACTATTATTTTAATTAATTATGGATTAGTATCAATGATATATAAAGAATTCCTACAAATCAATTAGGAAAAGACACGAGTCAATAGAAATATAAACAAAGAAAAAATATAGAAATTTCACAAAAAAGTAAATAAGACGCTTGTGAAAGTTTCTTGACTTAATTAATCATCACGGAAATGTAAATTAAGACCAAATAAAGATATCATTTTATATTCTTTAGATGGGCAAAAAATAAGAATCTAGCAATATTACTTTGGCAACAGTGTAGAATCATGAGAATCCTTATACAGTTCTGACGGGATGGATGTAAAATGATATAACCACTTTAGAAAGCAATCTGGCAATTTCTTATAAAGTTGAAAACATGCATACCTTCTCATCCAACAATTTCATAGTAGGTGTATGACCCACAGAAATATCTGCACGTGTGCATCGGGATAAGAGCATGATAAACCAGGCAACTTTGCTAGTAACAGCAAAAAAAAAAAAAAAAAAAAAAAGCCAACAAACAAGTGTTCAACAGGAAATGAAAAATTATGGACTATTCATGCAAAACATATTTTATAACAGTGAAAGGACTGACCTACTCAATACATGAATTATTGGTACTGAATCTCACAAACATAATCTGAGTTTTTTTTTAAAGAGCATTTTAAAGAAGCCTGCAAATAAGCAAAATGAATTAATGTATCTTTTAAAAGGGATGTAAATATCAAAATCAGAACAATAGTTACTGCTCAGAGCAAAGGTGCAAGGGAAAGGTAATGAGGCGCTGTAATGGTAATGATCTAGTTCAGGGGTCAGCAAGCTATGACCATAGGTCAAATTTAGCCAGCCACTTGTTTTGTAGTTTTATTGGAACACATTCATTTACACAATAGTGCATTGGGGCTTTCCTGCTACAAAGGCAGAGTTGAGTAGTCACAACAAAAACCCACAAAACCTGAATATTTTCTATTTGGTCCTGTACAGAAAATTTGCATACCTCTGTTCTAGTTTATAAATTATAAATAGGTTCTTGGCTCCTGATGCTTCATAAATCTCCACTATGTTATGTATTTTTTTATATATTATCAAATAATTTTTTAAAACACTGTTCTTACAGAATTGGTGCATTTTTAGATTAGATTATTTGAATTGGCATGGCTTTATATTAATGTGGCTGAGGGTGAACTTTATCATGCCAGAACTCCTTTCTAAGGACATTGCTTACTTTTCATTAGATCAACCATGCAAATTACCTGGCCCCAATCTTGGGGAAAATCAGCAGACTGGACCTAACATAAATTAGGAAAGAAGTACGAATGACAATAATAGTAATGCTAAAAATAGCTGGTATATTAATTTCCTGGGGCTGCTCTAATAAAGAACCACAGATAGGTGGCTTTAAACAACAGGAATGTATTCTACATTTCTGGAAGCCGTAAGTCTGAAATCAATCGTGTTGGCAAGGCTGGTTCTTTCTGGAGCTTGAGGGACAATCTGTTGCATTACTTCCTCCTATCTTCTGGTGATTGTCAGTGATTTTGGTGTTTCTTGGCCTATAGACATATAACTCTGATCTTTGCCTCCATAATAACATGACTTTTGTATAAGGATACCAGACATTGGATTGGAGCCCTCACTAATTCAGATGACTTCATACTAACTAAAAATATCTGCAAAGATCCTATTTCCAAATAAGCTCACATTCTGGGATTCCAGGTGGACACAAATTTGGAGAGAAAACTATTCAACCCAGTACAGTTGGTATGCCCCAAAGGAAGAGATTGTGCGTCTATATTAGAGTAGAAAATTCTGAAAGTTATCACTACAGCGGGGGCAAGTACCTTGTTCAAGGACTGTTCAGGGAGACAGAAAACACTCCAAATAGAATTAAGTTAAAGTCATGGTTTATAGCAGTGTTTGGAGGGATAAAGAAGTCAAACGGGATATTAAGGCAACCGAGGAGCCACCCCTAGACTGGAGAGACAGGGAAGTAATGTTCCAGGGATCAGAATCACTCCCCAGTAGGTAAAGCAACAGTGAGCCTGCCAGGCAGAAAAGGGGGTTCCTTGAGGAGACAGGGCAGCGGGCAGAGATGGATCAGAGTGTAGGCACTCAGGGTGGAAAACAGGCTGGGGATACCCTGTAATTTCCCACCCATCATTCCATTTTCCAGGCCCAGCTGGAAGCCAACATCACCTGGAGGAAAACACCCTACCAGTGTTGATCCCCACTGCCAAGGTAAGAGAAAGACTAGGAATGGTTGGAAGGCAAACAGGCCATGGCCAGCCCAGCAAACAAGGAGAAAGGTAAAATTACAATTTCTCAAAATGCTCCTCATTTGGATGGAAGATTGAAATCAAGCATTTAAGAAGGTAGGCGTGGCTTCTAATGCTTCCAAACTGTTCAATCTTCTCACTAACAGGAAATGTTGCTTTATTAATTCTTAGAAAACTGACAATTCAATGAAATGTATTTAATGGATTTAGGAAAATCCTTAAAAGAGCTCAGTATATTTTTTAAAAGTCGACTACTGTGTGTAATTTAATGTGATAAATATGTTTTGAGCTAAAATTCTAAAATCCCATTTTCTAATTTTACCTCTTCTCTAGGATTGTTTTGAGCTTATGTAAAAGCATTTTCTGTAAGAATAACCACACTAATAAAGTAAATAATAAAGAGTCCTTTTCTTTTTCTCTTTCTTCCTCTTTAGAATTAAAGAAAGTAACGAATATGAAAGTATACTCCTCCTTGAAAAAGTATAGTCCTCCTTACACATATACCAAAAAATAAATAAATAAATAATCCAATTTAAAATGGACGGAAGACATGAATAGACGTTTTTCCAAATAATACACACAGATGGTCAGCAGACACATGAAAAGATGCTCAACATCACTCATCATCAGGGAAATGCAAATCAAAACCACTATGAGATATCACTTCACACCTATCAGAAGGACTAGCATCAAAAAGACAAAAAATAAGAAGTGTTGGCGAGGATGTGGAAAAAAGAGAACCCTCATGCATCGTTGGTGGGA
The DNA here is from genome assembly GCF_002007445.2 of Ailuropoda melanoleuca. Classification (NCBI taxonomy): domain Eukaryota; kingdom Metazoa; phylum Chordata; class Mammalia; order Carnivora; family Ursidae; genus Ailuropoda; species Ailuropoda melanoleuca. The sequence continues at coordinate 17,017,635 of NC_048232.1, read as the reverse complement.
ATGTAAATTGGTACAGCCACTGTGGAGAACAGTATACCGTTTTCTCAAAAAATTAAAAAGAGAAATACCATATGATCCAGTAATTCCACTGCTGGGTATTTAACCCCCCCAAATGAAAACACCAATTCAAAAATGCATATATACCCCTATGTTTATTGCAACATTATTTACACTAGCAAAGCTAGGGAAGCAACCTAAGTATCTACTGACAGATGAATGGTTACAGACAATGTCATATATAATGACAGCTATAGGTATAGATATTTATATAATGGAATATTACTCAGCCATAAAAAATGAAATCTTGCCATTTGTGACAACATGGATGGACCTAGAGAGTATTGTGCTAAGTGAAATAAGTCAGACAGAGAAAGATAAATACCATATAATTTCACTTATATGTGAAATCTAAAAAACAAAACAAACAAAAAAGCCGAGACACTCTCATAAGTGCAGAGAACTGGTGGTTGCCAGAGGGGAGGGAAGTGGGCGGATGGGTGAAATAGATAAAGGGGATTAAGAGGGACAAACTTCCAATGATAACATAAATAAATCACAGGGATAAAAGTACAGCATAGAGAATACAGTCATAATACTGTAATAACTTTGTAATAAATTTTATGGTGACAGGTGGTAACCACGTTTATTGTGGTGAACACTGTATGATGTATATAATTGTTGAATCACCTAAAACTAATAAAATATTGTATGTCAACTATACTTCAATTAAAATTTTTTTTTAAAATTTAAGCTCTAAAGTGTTCAAACCATTTTGATTCTCTTATAGAAGTGCAGAAAGAATATTTTCACCATGCACTGATATAAAAAATATGAAAATGTTATCAACATTGGTGTTTGTGAATTGTCTATAACCTGAGTACAATTCAGTATCTCCACTAAGAAAAAGTTAAAAAATGAACTTTGAGGAAATGGATTGACTCCAAAGCTATTAAAACCTTTCACATTTTAGACAGATGCCAACTCTTTGCTCTCTGCCCATTTAAAATATTCATTGTTACCCAAATAGCTCTAATGCAAACCCATTCCCAGAATGATAGCACAGAAAATTAATAGGACTGTGGTGATTTCGTTGGACTTTAGTGATGACAATATTACATGCAAAAAAATGAACAAAATAAGACGACTGAGATAAGGACTCCGTTGGAGAACTTTTGCAACCTAAACATCCTTGGCAGATGGCAGAGAGTGGTCCAATCATCTTTGGGAAATAGCAAGAAATTTATTTAAAGATGCCCTTCGAATCTTAAAGACTTGGCAGACAGCAAGAACTCACAGGTGCGGTTCTTCGCCAGCTCAGCTTTTGCTGGTCACTTGCCTCAATCTCAATAGAAACAAACAAATAGCCAAACAAGTGGTTTCTATATTGTTTAATGATGATATTTATGAAAAGTATCAATGAAATGATCTTTTAATAAAAATCATGCAGGAAAAAAGTATCAGACAAATTTACTTTCAAGCCGTCTTGAAGATTTTCTTAAAACTTAAAGTGCTTTTCTTTGCTTTTATTTGTGAAAAGATATTGCAGTCACACCTGCTTTTACAAAAAGTATTCTGAGAGTAAGGTGAGCCAATAGAAGACAGATCTGAAATATAATCATAATTCTTGCTTTGATCAAAACCATTGATCAAACAGGAAATTTTACTACGAATTTAAGCACTGGGTTACGTAACAAACAATTAAATGTAACTGAATTGCACCTTGAGTTTGACTCTGTAGTTGTTTTAAGGGGTGGCTTGCCTAGCCAGATATGAGTTCTGTAGAGCTTAGAAATCCAGGCTTTGCAGTCAAGTACAACTGGATTAGGAATTGTGTTCCACTGTTTATGATGTGTGTGACCTTGGGAAGCCACTTAAACTATGCTTCATTTTCATTATTTTTAAAACAGGATCATAATTGTATACCACGTATGTCTTCTAAGAAGTAAATGACTTGGTATATCAAAGGGCTCGGAGTCTGGTACTGGGTAATTGCTCAGTAAATGATTTTACTATTTGATATTGTTATCAAGTCATGAGTTTGTAAGATAACAAATTACATGGTGTTCTCAAACTGTGGCTAAAACAAGTGACTTTAAATGTCAACCAGTTCAGTAGAGTTGAATAGTAGGTCCTCAAAAATAGCTGAAGAAAATCTTTTATGAGAGGAGGAAACCCAACCAATATTATTCTAAGAATTGCTTGCTGTTCAAACTCAGAAGGCTCAGGGAAACGGGCTGTGCTGACCATGGGGCAGGCCAGGGCACCAGAAATAAAGCAGCAGCTCAGTAGCTGGTTCAGTGGACAACTTAGGTTTAGCAAGATAGGTGAACAGAAATATCTGGGGGTTGGGGCGCCTGGGTGGCACAGCGGTTAGGCATCTTCCTTCGGCTCAGGGCATGGTCCCGGCATTATGGGATCAAGCCCCACATCAGGCTCCTCCGCTATGAGCCTGCTTCTTCCTCTCCCACTCCCCCTGCTTGTGTTCCCTCTCTCGCTGGCTGTCTCTATCTCTGTCGAATAAATAAATAAAATCTTAAAAAAAAAAAAAGACGCTGAAGAGCAAAACATTTTTCCTGTGACCCTTATGAGAACTTGACCCCCAGATATTTTTTTAAAGATTTTATTTATTTATTCGACAGAGATAGAGACAGCCAGCGAGAGAGGGAACACAAGCAGGGGGAGTGGGAGAGGAAGAAGCAGGCTCATAGCGGAGGAGCCTGATGTGGGGCTCGATCCCAGAACCCTGGGATCACGCCCTGAGCCGAACGCAGACGCTTAACGACTGAGCCAGCCAGGTGCCCTTTCAGGATCTTTTTTATATACAATTTTATGATGACAACAAAATCATTACTTCATAACTACTTAATTTCCGCAAGAGAATGAACTATAAGCTATGTTAATGCAACCTTAAATGTATTACAGTAAGATCTGATGACACTGTGGTTATTGTCATTAGGTTAATACAGGAAAACGTGGAAGCAGAGGGAAATATTGGGAAAGAAATTATGGGGAAACCTGTTCCAGCAGCATGTTTAAGACTGGAAGGAAGATGGAAGAGGGGTTTAAGATGAGAGTGATTCCTTCACGAGGTGAAGGGTGAAACCCAGAAATGGCTAGGATTGACCCATCCAGATTATTGTCTAGGTAGTTTTGTTTGTCCATCTGGTCAAATTAAGAGCATAGACTGCGGAGTCAAATGTGGAGGTTTGAAGACCTTGAGCTAACAACCCTCACAACCTTGGTTTCCATACTTGCAAAGCAAGACTAAAACCAGTTGTCTCATAGGACTGCTTTGAGGATTACAGAAGATAATGTATGAAAACCCTGGTACAAATCAGTAGTCACTCAAGTGATCACTATTATTCTGTGTCAGCCATTGATGTGCTTCTATAATTCATGTCGAACGTCTCACATTTGCATTTGAAAGGAATAATAAAAGACTTTCCAGGTCCCGAATTTCCTACCATCTCAAGGCTAATGCAAGAATTATTAGGAACAAAAGTAACTAGATGTGGAGGAGGTTAAGATGGCGGAGGAGTAGGGGACACCTTTTTCAGCCGGTCCCCTGAGTTGAGCTGGATAGGTACCAGACCAGCAGGAATATCCACGGAATCAGCCTGAGACGCAGGAAGATACATCTGGATCTCTACAAATGAACATCTCCAGCGCTGAGTATCGAGGTACGAAGCGGGGAGCCGTGAAACCGCGCACAGATATCGGAAGCTAAACAGAAGGGGGAGGGAGCCGCCGTGTCAGGGCGCCGGGAAGCGGTAGCCACCTGCAAGGGGGAGCGGACAGACCGCGGACCCGCACGCTTGAGACAGCAGGCTGAGAAGGGAGCTCCGGGAGCGCACGCGGGACGGCTGGCGGTTGGCGGGCCACCTGCACGGGGGAGCAGGCGGACTCGCGGACGGCACCCGCGAGACAACAGACTTAGAACGCGAGCTCCAGGAGCGCGCGCGCAGGGCGGCTGGCGGGCCACCTGCACCGGGGAGCGGGCGGACCGCGGACCCGCACTCTGGAAACGGCAGACTGAGTCCGTGAGCCGGGAGCGTGCACCACCAAGCATCTCACGGAGCTCCGGAGCTCCGGTGTGCTCACTGGATCGAGGCTGAGACCGGGAGCTCCGGGAGCGTCCGCGGGGCGGCTGGCGGCTGGAGGGCCACCTGCACGGGGGAGCAGGCGGACTCGCGGTCAGCACCCGTGAGACACCAGACTGAGACGGGGAGCTCCGGGAGCCCGCGCGGGGCGGCTGGCGGCTGGCGGGGTTGGAAACACAAAGGACAGAGACGTGCCGGCCCTGGAAGTGAGGGCTGGGACGCCGGGTGTGGGGCGCACAGCCCGGGATGCTGCAGGGTTGAGCAGCACCAACAGAAACAGAGTTAAAGTGGCCAGAACATCAGTGGAGAACGATCCGCGATCCCTCTGTTCTGAGACAGAGGCTGAATTTCAGCCGCTGCTGCTCTCTCAGAAGAGGCATAGCAAACCGCCAGGGAAAGCCGCCAGAGAACAAAAGCCCGGAAATACCGGCTCACAGGGTGCCCATCCCCATCCCCCCTCGCAAGGGACACAGAGACTCTACCCAAACAGGGTTTTCTGAGTACCGGCAGGCAGGCCCCTCCCCCAGAAGGCAGGCTGAAAAATCAAGAAGCCCACAACCCGGAGCGCCTGAGTGGCGCAGTCACCAAGCACCTGTCTTCGGATTAGGGTGTGATCACAACGCTCCGTAAGGAGTCCTTCATCGGGCTTCTCCACCGGGAACCTGCTTCTTCCTCTCCCACTCCTCTGCTTGGGTTCCCTTTCTTGCTGACTGTCTCTCTCTCTCTCAAATAAATAAATAAACTCTTTAAGGAAGAAGCCCACATCCCTAAGATCTCTATAAAACAAGGGCGCACGGCCTGGGTCCCAGTCAACACTTGGGCTCTGGACAACCCTGCAATCTCTCTTCATCAGAATGACGAGAAGGAGAAGTCCCCCCCAGCAAAGAAAAGATAATGAGTCTGTGGCCTCTGCCACAGAATTGGCCTCGGCCACAGAATTAATACATATGGATGTATCCCAATTATCAGAAATGGAATTCAGAGCAACAATGGTCAAGATGATGAGTAAACTTGAAAAAAGCATCAGAGAAAGCGTTGCTGAGAATATAGAATCCCTAAGGGCAGAAATGAGAGCGAATCTGACAGAAATTAAAAACTCAGTGGGCCAAATACAGTCAAAACTAGAGGCTCTGACGGCCAGGGTCACCGAGGCAGAGGAACGCGTTAGCGAATTGGAGGATGGGTTAGTAGAAGAAAAAACGAAAATAGAAGCTGGTCTTAAAAAAATCCACGCCCACGAATGTAGATTACGGGAGATTACTGACTCTATGAAACGATCCAATGTCAGAATCATCGGCATCCCTGAAGGGGTGGAGAAAAACAGAGGTCTAGAAGAGATATTTGAACAAATTGTAGCTGAAAACTTCCCTAATCTAGCAAGGGAAACAAGCATTCGTGTCCAAGAGGCAGAGAGGACCCCATCCAAGCTCAACCAGGACAAACCTACGCCACGGCATGTCATAGTGCAATTCGCAAATATTAGATCCAAGGATACAGTATTGAAAGCGGCCAGGGCAAAGAAATTTCTCACGTACCAAGGCAAAGGTATCAGGATTACGTCAGACCTGTCTACAGAGACCTGGAATGAGAGAAAGGCTTGGGGGGGCATTTTTAAAGCTCTTTCAGAGAAAAACATGCAGCCAAGGATCCTTTATCCAGCAAAGCTGTCATTCAGAATTGATGGAGAAATAAAGACGTTCCAAAATCGCCAATCATTAACCAATTTCGTAACCACGAAACCAGCCCTACAGGAGATATTAAGGGGGGCTCTATAAAGGTAAAAAGGCCCCAAGAGTGATACAGAGCAGCAAGTCACAACCGATACAAAGACTTTAAAGAGAAATGGCATCATTAAAATCATATCTGTCAATAATCTCTATCAATCTAAATGGCTTAAACTCTCCCATAAAACGCCACAGGGTTGCAGATTGGATAAAAAGACATGACCCATCCATTTGCTGTCTACAAGAGACTCATTTTGAACCCAAAGATGCATTCAGACTTAGAGTAAGGGGATGGAGTACCATCTTCCACGCAAATGGACCTCAAAAGAAAGCTGGAGTAGCAATTCTCATATCAGATAGACTGGATTTTAAACTAGAGGCCATAGAGAGAGATACAGAAGGGCACTATATTATTCTTAAAGGAAGTATTCAACAAGTGGATATGACAATTATTAATATATATGCCCCCAACAGGGGAGCAGCAAGATACACAAGCCAACTCTTAACCAAAATAAAGAGACATATAGATAAGAACACAGTAATAGTAGGGGACCTCAACACCCCACTATCAGAAATAGACAGAACACCCTGGCAAAAACTAAGCAAAGAATCAAAGGCTTTGAATGCCATACTCGACGAGTTGGACCTCATAGATATATATAGAACACTACACCCCAGAACCAAAGAATACTCATTCTATTCAAATGCCCATGGAACATTCTCAAGAATAGATCATGCTCTGGGACACAAAACAGGTCTCAGCCAATACCAAAAGATTGAAATTATCCCCTGCATATTCTCAGACCACAACGCTCTGAAATTGGAACTCAACCACAAGGAAAAACCTGGAAGAAACTCAAACACTTGGAGGCTAAGAACCATCCTGCTCAAGAATGACTCGATAAACCAGGAAATCAAAAAACAAATTAAACAATTTATGGAGACCAACGAGAATGAATACACAACGGTCCAAAACCTATGGGATACTGCAAAGGCAGTCCTAAGGGGGAAATACATAGCCATCCAAGCCTCACTCAAAAGAATAGAAAAATCTAAAATGCAGTTTCTATATTCTCACCTCAAGAAACTGGAACAGCAACAGAGGGACAGGCCTAACCCACTGACAAGGAAGGAGTTGACCAAGATTAGAGCAGAAATCAATGAATTAGAGACCAGAACCACAGTAGAGCAGATCAACAGGACTAGAAGCTGGTTCTTTGAGAGAATCCATAAAATTGATAGACCACTGGCAAAACTTGTCCAAAAACAAAGAGAAAGGACTGAGATTATTAAAATTATGACTGAAAAGGGAGAGGTCACGACCAGCACCATTGAAATTGCAAGGATTATTAGAAACTTTTATCAACAGCTATATGCCAAAAAACTAAACAATCTGGAAGAGATGGAGGCCTTCCTGGAAACCTATAAACTACCAAGACTGAAACAGGAAGAAATAGATTTCTTAAATAGGCCAATTAACTATGAAGAAATTGAGTCAGTGATAAACAACCTTCCAAATAATAAAACTCCAGGCCCAGACGGTTTTCCTGGGGAATTCTACCAAACATTCAAAGAAGAAATAATACCTATTCTCCTAAAGCTATTTCAAAAAATAGAAACAGAAGGAAAGCTACCAAACTCATTCTATGAGGCTAATATTACCTTGATCCCCAAACCAGGCAAAGACCCCCTCAAAAAGGAGAATTACAGACCGATTTCTCTAATGAATATGGATGCCAAAATCCTCAACAAGATCCTTGCTAATAGAATCCAACAGTACATTAAAAGGATTATCCATCATGACCAAGTGGGATTCATACCTGGGATGCAAGCATGGTTCAACACTCGCAAATCAATCAATGTGATACATCATATCAACAAGAAAAGACTCAAGAACCATATGATCCTCTCAATTGATGCAGAAAAAGCATTTGACAAAATACAGCATCCTTTCCTGATTAAAACCCTTCAGAGTGTAGGAATAGAGGGTACATTTCTCAATCTCATAAAAGCCATCTATGAAAAGCCTACTGCAAGCATTATTCTCAATGGGGAAAAGCTGGAAGCCTTTCCCTTAAGATCAGGAACACGACAAGGATGCCCACTCTCGCCACTATTATTCAACATAGTACTAGAAGTCCTTGCAACAGCAATCAGAAGACAAAAAGGGATCAAAGGTATCCAAATCGGCAAAGAAGAAGTCAAACTGTCTCTCTTTGCAGATGACATGATACTCTATATGGAAAACCCAAAGGAATCCACTCCCAAACTATTAGAAGTTATAGAACAATTCAGTAAGGTGGCAGGATACAAAATCAATGCCCAGAAATCAGTTGCATTTCTATACACGAATAACGAGACTGAAGAAAGAGAAATTAGGGAATCCATCCCATTTACAATAACACCAAAAACCATACGTTACCTTGGAATTAACTTAACCAGAGACGTAAAGGACCTATATGCTAGAAACTATAGATCACTTTTGAAAGATATTGAGGAAGACATAAAAAGATGGAAAAATATTCCATGCTCATGGATTGGAAGAATTAACATAGTTAAAATGTCCATACTACCCAGAGCAATCTACACTTTCAATGCTATCCCGATCAAAATACCGAGGACATTTTTCAAAGAACTGGAACAAATAGTCCTTAAATTTGTATGGAACCAGAAAAGGCCCCGAATCTCCAAGGAACTGTTGAAAAGGAAAAACAAAGCTGGGGGCATCACAATGCCGGATTTCGAGCTGTACTACAAAGCTGTGATCACAAAGACAGCATGGTACTGGCACAAAAACAGACACATCGACCAATGGAACAGAATAGAGAACCCAGAAATGGACCCTCGGCTCTTTGGGCAACTAATCTTTGATAAAGCAGGAAAAAACATCCGGTGGAAAAAAGACAGTCTCTTCAATAAATGGTGCTGGGAAAATTGGACAGCTACATGCAAAAGAATGAAACTTGACCACTCTCTCACACCATACACAAAAATAAACTCCAAATGGATGAAAGACCTCAATGTGAGACAGGAATCCATCAAAATTCTAGAGGAGAACATAGGCAACAACTTCTATGACATCGGCCAGAGCAACCTTTTTCACGACACATCTCCAAAGGCAAGAGAAATAAAAGATAAAATGAACTTATGGGACTTTATCAGGATAAAGAGCTTCTGCACAGCCAAGGAAACAGTCAAAAAAACTAAGAGACAGCCCACGGAATGGGAGAATATATTTGCAAAGGACACCACAGATAAAGGACTGGTATCCAAGATCTACAAAGAACTTCTCAAACTCAATACACGAGAAACAAATAAACAAATCATAAAATGGGCAGAAGATATGAACAGACACTTTTCCAATGAAGACATACAAATGGCTAACAGACACATGAAAAAATGTTCAAAATCATTAGCCATCAGGGAAATTCAAATCAAAACCACACTGAGATACCACCTTACGCCAGTTAGAATGGCAAAGATAGACAAGGCAAGAAACAACAATTGTTGGAGAGGATGTGGAGAAAGGGGATCCCTCCTACATTGTTGGTGGGAATGCAAGTTGGTACAGCCACTCTGGAAAACAGTGTGGAGGTCCCTTAAAAAGTTAAAAATTGAACTACCCTATGACCCAGCCATTGCACTACTGGGTGTTTACCCCAAAGATACAGACGTAGTAAAGAGAAGGGCCATATGCACCCCAATGTTCATAGCTGCATTGTCCACAATAGCCAAATCATGGAAGGAGCCGAGATGCCCTTCAACAGATGACTGGATTAAGAAGCTGTGGTCCATATATACAATGGAATATTACTCAGCTATCAGAAAGAACGAATTCTCAACATTTGCTGCAACATGGACGGCACTGGAGGAGATAATGCTAAGTGAAATAAGTCAAGCAGAGAAAGACAATTATCATATGATTTCTCTCATCTATGGAACATAAGAACTAGGAGGATCGGTAGGGGAAGAAAGGGATAAAGAAAAGGGGGGTAATCAGAGGGGGGAATGAAACATGAGAGACTATGGACTGTGAGAGGCAAACTGAGGACTTCAGAGGGGAGGGGGTGGGGGAATGGGATAGACTGGTGATGGGTAGTAAGGAGGGCACGTATTGCATGGTGCACTGGGTGTTATACGCAACTAATGAAGCATCAAACTTTACATCGGAATCTGGGGATGTACTGTATGGTGATTAACACAATATAATAAAATAAAATTTAAAAAAAAAAAAAAAAAAAAAAAAAGTAACTAGATGTGATCCATTCATCTCTCTTCTAGTAATACTTCCTAGGGGAAAATTTGAAATATTAACAAAGGTTTATGTACAAAGACACGAATATTCTTTTTTTTTAATGATTTTTTTTTATTATATTATGTTAGTCACCATACAGTACATCCCCAGATTCCGATGTAAAGTTTGATGCTTCATTAGTTGCGTATAACACCCAGTGCACCATGCGATACGTGCCCTCCTTACTACCCATCACCAGTCTCGAATATTCTTAAAAATTATGCTGACCAGGAGTTTTATGCCAGAGGAAAATTCTAATATTGCCTGAGAAGAATAAGACTCAAAATTTTATCTGCAGTCCCAACTTTGCTATTTTAAGATGCATGGAGAAAAAGACAGGATGAAAACAAAAATGTGCTTTGCAACTGACCTCTACCTTGTGTACCATGCCTCGTACCACAGGCTTTCTTTGTGTGAGGTGAAGTTGTTTAGACCTTCCTGGCTTTTGGCAGGTGCATTGCATCTTCCAGGCCAAATGTTGCCTCAATGACTCTTGCATTATTCAGAACCTCATTGCTTTATGAGTGTCCCTCTCATTTGCAATTACACATGGCCCGGCTCTAACAGTGGATATTAAAAGTGTGTGACTGCTCCAATGGTACATTGTAACATATGAAATTGTGTTGATCCCACACAGTGCAATTATTTCTTTATTCTTCGGAATTCTTGAAACGACAACAAAAACCATCACTTCCCTCGATTCCTTCTGTTTCCACTACGTCAGGAATGTCTCATACACAGATAACTTCAGCACTTCAGCACCAGTGTTTCTGCTAACAAGCTACATCTCCCTCACCCACTGCACAACTACAAGAAAATAAAATGTCCTAAATCAAAGTGTTAATTATATTATTCTCACAACAGGTGCTTATTTCCTAACAAAACCTATACTTCTTGTGATTTTTGCCTCAGATTACAGCCTCCATGTTTCAGCCACCCTCTGCCCAGAACACAAGAGAATTCCTCTCCATTCTCCTGTCATAAGTATCTCTTCATTGCCTCTAATTTCGCTCACACCACTCTTTCATGTTAAAACAGTCTTCCCATTTTTCCTCTCAGTCTTATTCTACTCAAATTGTCCTCACGATGAGCTTTCTAATTGTTCCTGCTTCCACATATGACAGCACACTTACTATGTCCCACATGGTGGCCAAACCGATATTTAGCAATTAGTTCATCCCACTGTAGGTGACATTTGATAACCTCAGAGTAAGGTCTAGAAGACATGTGACATGGGTCACCAGCATCCCAGATCCCGCCCCCACCATCTCCCTCTGAACTGTCCTCACTGTCCTTAGCACTCTCTGTGCTCATTGCCTGCCTACCCTGGGCTTTTTGCTGTCCCTCAAGCACTTCGAGCTCATTCCCACCTCTGAGACTTTACACCTGCCTTGCCCTCCACCAGAGATATTCTTCTCCCTCCTCCACTTACCTCCCAAACTCTTCACAGCTTTTACCTTCACAAAATTCAAGTTTCCGCCCAAATGCTCCTTTTTTCAGAGGAGCCTTCTCTAACTACCTGTCTAAAATAAGCTCCTTCCCACTTCTTGATCATGCTTCATTCCTCTCCCTCAGTTTTTACTTTTGCATTTATTTGTATTATTTAGAGCATTTGTTTCCTTTTTTTTTTTTTACTTTAAGTCTTTTTTTTAAATTAATTTTTATTATGTTATGTTAGTCACCATACAGTACATCTCAAGTTTTTGATGTAGTGTTCCATGACTCATTATTTGCGCATAACACCCAGTGCTCCATGTAATATGTGCCCTCCTTAATACCCATCACCGGCCTAGCCCAATCCCCCACCCCCTCCCCTCTGAAGCCCTCAGTTTGTTTCCCAGAGTCCATTGTCTCTCGTGGTTCATTCCCCCTTCTGTTTACCCCCCCTTCATTCTTCCCTTCCTTCTCCTACCGATCTCCCTGTTTCCCTATTGAAAGATCAAATATACACACAGACAGTGACTAGATCAACTGTAAAAACAGGTCTCTGACCCACAACCTAAAGCAACAAGCCCAGGAAGCCAACCCATTATCTACAAATCAGACTCATAGAAAGTCCGACTAGTATCTCTTTTTTTTTTTTTAAGATTTTATTTATTTATTTGATAGAGATAGAGACAGCCAGCGAGAGAGGGAACACGATCAGGGGGAGTGGGAGAGGAAGAAGCAGGCTCACAGCAGAAGAGCCTGATGTGGGGCTCGATCCCATAACACCGGGATCACGCCCTGAGCCGAAGGCAGACGCTTAACCGCTGTGCCACCCAGGCGCCCCCCGACTAGTATCTCTAACAGCCATTCCAGGAAGCCAAACAATATCCCTTGTAATAAAGGATTTGATTCTCTTACAGCTTCCCTAACTTCTGACCTGCTTCTAACTTAGGGCCAACTGGAGAAAGCCAAATATGCACCCCTAACCAATCACATAGTGTGTCCACTTCCATTAGCCTGCCTAAAGCTTCCCTATGCCAACGGCCTGAAGACCAACTTTTCTCTCTCTTATAAAGCTTTCCCACTCCTCTGCCTGTCTTTGAGTCTCTGCCAGATGCAAGTGAAGGTGGTGGCTCACTCCTTTTACTATAGCAAGCACTGAACCAATATCCTTTGCTTATTCTCATTATCTTCATTGGTATTCATTCATTTCTGCATTGTTAACAATCTATCTCGATCAATGTATAAATTCCATGAGGACAAAGTAAGTCTCTCTTGTTCATCACTGATTCTCCATAATCTAGAATGGTGTTTGGAACATATGCTAGATTGAAATATGTTGAAAGAAGAAATGAATGAGCAGCTTTCCTGATTACAACAGCCAGAATGTACCCCTTCTTCCTCTACAAACCCGTATAACCTACCACAACCTCTACCTGTGTGGACCTTCTCAGACTGCTTTGTAATGTGGGACCTCATACCTGATACTGTCTTCGCCTAACGGTAAAACTACTTGAATACAGAGAACAGCGCATATAATATTTTTCATGGTTACAGCTCAGGCTATCCTCTGATTGTGTCTTTGATTATTTTGAGCCTGTCAGTCTTCTCTCTAAACAGGACTTTTCTCATTTCTAGTCTCTCTTAATGTACGTGTGCCCTCAGGTGAGCCAGAGTTTCTCTGAACAGTAGCCAGCTGGTCCATAAAAGGTGATGGTTGGACCCTATGATCACCAAAGGCCCTTCTAACTCCAACAAGCTGTGATTATCTTAGGGCCTGAGGTAAAAAACCAAGAAAGCAAGAAGAGTCCAGATTTCAAAATGCCTTTCTGTTTAGCGTATTCCATTAATATGCAAGTTATAAAGTCAGTTGTTATGCATTGCAGGTAAGGCTTATTTATATTCAGAGCATTGAGGTAGTTTCCATGTAAAACACAAGAAATGTCTAGCATGCCAAAGAAGTTTTTGTCCTTTGAGGACAATCCAACTTGAAAAACAGGACAACAAAACTCAAGAATTGCTGGAGGTAAAATGTGTCAATCTTTCATGTCTTAGGGCAACAACACTAAGGCGTTTCCCATCAGACATAAATAAAATCCTTTGATGCAGATATAGTTTTATAGTCTCCACAAATTATGCAGCCCAAAAACCAAATGAAAGTGCTTCAGCATTAGATGTAGAATTTCCAGGACCTTTGTATTTAAGTTTTTCTTTAAACAGCCACCTAGTTCATCATGTCTTCAGTACATAGCCACTGACTACCTACTCTATTCACCCTGCATTACTAGCTACGTGAGTCTGAGCAAATTATTTAACTTATTTGTGCCTTAGTTTCCTTCTCAGTTAAAAGGGGATTATGATAGTACCCAATTCATGGAGTTGTTGGATGGAGTCAAAGAGTTAATATGTACAAAACCCTAGGACAGGGACCAGCACATACTTAGCATTTAAGTGATATTGTTGGTGCTACTGTTGTTCTGTTACCACTATTTTTCCATGGAAAGCATTCAACTCAATGTGTGGGAGAATAAAAATGAGACCATAAGGGAGAGGAAAGGATCGACAGGCAGAGCACAGAGGATTTTAAGGCAGGAAGAGTGTTCTGAATGATATTATGTCAGATACATGTCGTTGTACATTTGTCCAAACTCAAAGTACAACACCAAGAATGAACCCCAATTAATTTATAGACGTTGGGTGATGATGATGTGCCCGGTAGTAACAAATGTTCCCCTCTAATGTGAGAGGTTGATAATACGGAGGCTTTGCATGTGTGGGGGAGGGGTATATGGGAAATCTCTGCATATTCCCCTCAATTTTGCCGAGAATATAAACTTGCTCTAAAAAAATTATCTTAAAGGGAACCAGGGTGGCCCAGTTGGTTAAGCATTCTACTCTTGGTTTCGGCTCAGGTCTTGATCTCAGGGTCGTAAGATAGAGCCTGCACTGGGCTCCATGCTCAGCATGGAGTCTGCTTGTCCCTTTCCTTCCCTCTTTTCTTCTCTCCCTGCTCTCTCTCTCTCTCTCCCTCTAAAATAAACAAAATCTTAAAAAATAAAAAATAAAAATACCAACTCTTAAAAAAATATCAAAAAATCTAATATCCATGTTTTGCCCCTCAAAAACTTGTAAGTCATAGAGGAAAGATAAATGTCTGTGCTAAAAGGTAAAGGTCATAATGCATATGAGGGATTCAGATAAAATGCTATGAAATTAAGAAAAAGAAAGAACTACCTGCATACATTTCCATTAGAGCCCTTACCCACACTATGTGATTTTTTTATATGCTGTCTGTCCCTCCTCTCCAACCCCACTAGACTGAATGTCACCTGGAATGTAAGTACCATGGCTAATTCATCTTTAATTCACTTGCCTCACACAGAAAACAATATTTAAAAAGACTTCAATAAATCTTGACTTAATGAGAGTAAATGTGGCTACGTGCAGATTCAGATAAATAGTATTTGACTGTAAAGTTGGCATTCACATAGAAATGTCAAACAAGGAGTTAGAAATAGCAATTAATTCAAGTTTTCTTGAGTGAAGAAAGGGCCATACACTAGGATTTGTGCTTTAAGAAAATATTCTTCTGGGGGCACACAGGTGGTGCGGTGGATTGAGCATCCCACTCTTGGTTTTGGCTCAGGTCATGGTCTTGGGGTCATGGGATCGAACCCTGCACTGGGTTCCATGCTCAGGGTGGAATCTGCTTGGGAATCTCTCCCTCTGCCCCTTGCCCCACTCTCTTTCTCACTCTCTCTCTCTCAAATAAATAAATAAATCTTTTCTAAAAATAGAAAGAAAATATTCTGATAGCTGTACTCAGGATGAATTGGATAAATCAGGAGGCCATTTAAATTTTACAGCGTTATTCCAGTGTAAAAAGAATTTAATGCAATTTTCCTTGAGTTTTAAATCTTTAATAAGATTTATAGAAAACACTTCACTTGCATCATTGGAGTGGTACTACTTGGCTCATTATTAAAATCAAAGGAGAACATTCTAAATGAGGCCATTCAGCAGATACAGACTTTCATCTGTTCTATGATAATATTCATGTTGTAAATACTGTCAGAAGGAAGGGTCTTAGAATGGAGACATAGCTAAGAAAATTTTATTATGGAATCTATGAGATTTTCCATATATCTAGCCCCTTCCATGAGGATTAGACTATAATCTAATCTCTGGCCTTTAAAAAGTAATTCAAGGCAATGGCTTCACAGTTACACAGAGAACAGAATTAATAAGTCAACTCTTCTATTCTGCAGGCATTGCAGAAGCTGTGGTTAAAGTAAAATATCCTCTCTAGGTCTAGCCACACCACCTCCCGAAATTTTGATATTTGCAACATACCTTTCCATATTGCAGGGCAATTATTTATTCCCTTTATTTCCTTCTTCCCCAGGAGCTCAGAGTAACTGCACTGTTGGTTCCTTATATTTCTGAAATGATGATGAGACTTTTTTTCCTGACCATTTGGGAATTAATACTCTGAACCCACTACTCCAAACTACTGCATTTAAAAAAAAAATAGATACTGGATAAATTACTGAAGTCATATTTTTCAAATGCATTGCTAATCTGAAAAGAAAGTCTGGAAAAAATCCCCAAAGGCAGGAAATAATGATAACAATAACAATACAAAGGCTAAAAGTAGAGTAAGGAAGAGAACACAAAAAGCTGGAAATGTTCTGGAGACAAATGCCAATAACAGGAGTCTAGAGCATTTGGGACAAAAGTCTCACCAAGCTGGTTAACTGAGGATAGGACTCTGGGCCTTTGCCAGGATGGGAACCACTAGACATAAAACCCACACAGAGAAAGAACTTGAACCAGGATGAAAGGATGAGTAGGCAACCCAGCCCTCCCTCAAAGGAAGATAAGAAAACCTGTCTGTCCCAGCCTTGGTTCCACAGGGAGATCAAAAATTTTAGCCATAGGCCTTCCAGCACACATGTCTTGGGCTTGATTTTAGATTACATGTATGATTATGATTTGGGAAAGCAGAAGCCAAAATATTAATTAAAGTTGACCTAGGATGTTCATACAAATCTCTGGAGGGAATCATCCTCCACGGAGACCCCCCCAGGATTTTCCTATAAATATTAATCCAAAATAATTATCAAATGCATACAAAAACAGTCAACTTCAGTCAGAGTCAGTAGAAACAAAAACAACAGATTTAGATCCCCAAGGCTTCTATTACCAGAACACACAGAAGATAAATTAATCAAGCAATAAAGTGTTTAAGAATAAAGAGTCCAACTATAACCAAGGATCAAGAAGATATTAAAAATGACCAAGTCAATTTGACAAAGAGCCAAGTGAAAGGTCTAAAAAAAAAAAGTAATTGTTGAAGTTCAAGATTCAAGGAAGAGTTAAATAACACGTGAAACAAAACCAAAGAGAGAATAAATAAACCAAAAATAAATCTGAAGAAATTACCCAAAGGCAGCATAAATAAACTAGAAAATTTAAGAGATACACAAAATAGAATGAAAAGCTTTAACATATATCTAACTGCTGTTTCAGACAGAAAGAATACAGAGATTGGAATAAAAAAATAAATAAACTAAAGACCATTGCCTGAGAGTTTTCTAGAAATGATAAAACACAGAAACATTCAAGTAGGATTAAAAAAAATTGAAAAATCACAGCCTAGATACATCATATTTAAAATGCAGAAAACCAAAGATGCAGAAAAGATTATTTAAGACGTCATTTTCAAAAGCATGAATCAATGAAAGATAAAGATCAAAGCAGAATTAAATAAAATGGAGACCAAAAATAAAAATGCAAGTATTTTCAATTTCTCCCTGTCACACCAATGAGCATGTGGCTCCCCACTGGGGAATAGGAAGCCCCCAAACCAACCCTCATATACATGGAAACAGGGTATCTCACAGAAAAGACGTTGCCAATCAGTACAGATGAACTGCAGCTAATAATGATGCCAGGAAATGGATCAATAAAACAGTGATTCTGGAGTACTTGATTACACACCTTTTAAAAGAAGAAGGAGAAGGAGAAGGAGAAGGAAGAGAAGGAGAAGGAGAAGGAGAAGGAGAAGAAGAAGAAATAATAATAATAAAAGGAAACTCTATCTCACACCATACAGAAAAACCAATTCTAGGAGATGAAAGACTAAAACGTGAAAATTTTTTTCTTTTAATTAAAAAAACATATATATAGGGGAGACTGGGTGGCACAGTTGGTTAAGCCTCCAACTCTTGGTTTCAACTCAGGTCTTGATCTCAGGGTCATGAGATGGAGTTCCAAATTGGGCTCCATGCTCAGTGAAGAGTCTACCTGAGAATTCCTCTCCCTCTCCCTCTACCCCTCCAGTTCATGCTCTTTCTCTCTCAAATCAACAAAATAAATCTTTAAAATATATATATATGTGTGTGTGTATATATATATATATGAATATCTTTGACTGCAGTAAAAATGACTTTCTTAAACAAGACACAGAAGCATAAGTCATGGTTGACAAATAAGTACATTTGACTTATTAAAATCAAGATATCTTAGGGCGCCTGGGT
This sequence comes from Ailuropoda melanoleuca, assembly GCF_002007445.2. Lineage (NCBI taxonomy): Eukaryota > Metazoa > Chordata > Mammalia > Carnivora > Ursidae > Ailuropoda > Ailuropoda melanoleuca. Next base: position 16,999,547 of record NC_048232.1, on the reverse strand, counting down.
GGCTCATGTAGTTAAGCGTCTGCTTTTGGCTCACGTCATGATCTTCAGGTCCTGGGATCAAGCCCTGCGTCCAGCTCCCTGCTTAATGGGAATCTGCTTCTCCCTCTCCCTCTGCCACTGCCCCTGCTCATGTCTCTCTCTTTCTCTGTTTCAAATGAATGAATAAAATCTTTTAAAAAATAAAAATTAAAAATTAAATTAAGATATCTTTTCGTCAAAAGACATTTTAAAAGAAAATGTAGAATCAAATATCAAAATTAGAAGACATGTTTGCGTTTCAAATAGCATAAACCGGAGTATGTAAACAATTCTTAAAAACCAAACAGGAAAAGAAAATAATCAGTTGAAAAATGGTCAAAAAGAGAAATACAAATGCCTAATAAATAAGTGAAAATATGCCCAATCTCATTTTTAATCAGAGAGATGAAAATTAAAACCACGAGAGAACATTTTGCACAAGCCAAATTGGCAAAAACGTAAACACCTGACTTTAGCAAGTACTCATGAGTACAGTGAGCAACAAACCATGCACCGTTAGCATAGGGTAAATTGATTCAACAATTTTGGAAAACAATTTGGCATTATTTTGTAATGCCACTTGCCTGTGATGCACATTAAACTTCGCTTTAGTGTTTATTCAATAATAAAATTATTTTCTTTCTCTTCTTCCTTTGTAGAGAGGTTTCCTGGGTTGGCAGAAGATTTTATTTTTAATTCCATTTCCTCAACAATAGCAAAAGCAAATCGCCAAAAAATACAAAGTAGGATTCCTTTTATAGATAATTTGATATCCAAAATTGATCAATATGTTGTGAAAGATAGGTACAATTTTTTAAATGCTATTGAAAACAATGGAATTATAATACAAAAATCAGAGTAGATATGATTGGGAAAGGGAAGAAGAGAGTCTGGATGAACAAAGGTATATAGGGAGCTACAGTGTTACTGGTTTATTCTCCTCCTTAATCTATTTGGTGAGAACCCTGATATTTGATTTAACAGCCTTTGTACCTTTTATATACTGTTATTTGGGTTCATTTTATGTGCGCGCAGATCCAAACCCTTGCCTTGCTGTCTAGACAGAGGTGAGGGATCCCAGTCTTTCATGCCTCTCAGCACACCTCATCCCTGCCTCACCACACCCCTCACCCTGTCCTTCAGCCTCCACCTGGATGTCCCCTCGTCCCTGAGTCATGAGACCAACAATGCAGGATACAGAATGCAAGGAGTTGGCACTCTGACAAGTTAAACTTTGACAAACAGGAGACAGTACACAGTGGATAAACGTCTCCCCCAGGTAGACTATTTGTTGGACAGCAGCTTCCTGGAGCCCCTTTGAGGACATCAAGGTATGAATGAGCGATTGGCTTGCCCTGAAAGCGTGAGCAGCTCAGTAACATGCTAATTCACATTCATTCCCCCCTCCTTCCCTGCCTCACGTTCCTCTGGTCCCAATGAAGCTTTAGCAACAAAGCTTTTGCCTCAGGCTCTGTTTTGCCAAGAAACTCACACTAAGAAAAACTTACATGCATTTAAAAAACTTCCATGTAAATATATAGAGTCTTAGGAAATGGTAACAAAATTATTTTAAAACAAACCAAAATAATGTTAATGATATCAAAGATGAGTACAGAAAAATCATCCCAAGGAAAATGGGATCCAGAGAGCAAATGGAAAGTTTATTTCAACAATAACTACTCAGCTCTAGAACTGGATGGAAGGTCGAGGCGAGAGAAGAAAACATATTGAAATAAATAAGAATTTGGGCCAGAGAGTTCATGTTTCATCTTTTTCTGTCAAACAGAAACCTTGGCCATTCCCTGGGATCAATAGTGGCAAGGAGAAAACTGAGATCTGAAAAAAAGGGAAGAGTAGTTCCTGCATTTATCATAGATGAAGTGTGCGTCCATCCCCAAAACTTGTCGGTGGAAGGCAAGATGATATGGCCAACGGGAATCTGAAATGGGCAGGCTCTGTTGGTTCTTGTGATTTCTGTTTCCAGGACAATAGCAAGGCAGCAGAGGCCATGAGGACTGGAGGTTATCCAAGAGTACAGTCCAAGTTTATAGTCAATGGTCATAGATCAGCACAAATTAAATGGCCTGCCAAGATGGCAAAATAGCAGAGTCATTAAAACCTATTCCCAAAATTCAACCCTGGAGAATATATAGACTCGGGAAGCAAATATGGATTCCAGAAAAAAAGAAGAAAACAAATCAAATGAACAAACCAAATATGAGAAACTACTAGAAAGAACAAAAGCTGCCTTAATTGGTATATGTGTGGGGGAAGGAAGGGATGGGAAGGTGAGTGATAGCTGTAGAAGATAGTATGAAGGAAAGCTCTTTCAATGTTGTTCTTTCCTCTCCCTGGTGTTGCCCTGGACAACTACTGTGTCTGCTCTCACCACAGAAATTAGCAGCAACAGCACAGGGCTCTGGGGCTGTCTAGGGAGGAGAGTATCCAGCACAAAAGCCTGCCACAGGGTTAGGTGTTGGTACAAGCAGGTATGGCCTGACCAGTTGCCCTACCGCTCAGGGAAAAGAACTTAGGGAGACTACATCTACCCAGTGCTGGCTCTGTCGAGGAGTAAAGGTGGTTCTGGGTGTGGTTATTCCTTGCAGAGTCCATAGAGACTGGTATTTTGGAGTGCGGCTCCTCTCCCCCCCCAAGTAGTCTCCCAGTGTAACAGAGCCTGGATATACAGCTCTTCCCAAATTTATACTGCCTGCGGGTATCCCAGAAAAACACACAGAGACAAAAATAATGCACAACTGAAGCTTAAAATGACCTCAACTGAAACAAGTCAAAATAGCAACATATATGGGACACCTGGGTGGCTCAGTTCTTAAGCATCAGCCTTCGGCTCACATCATGATCCCAGGGTCCTGGGATCGAGCCCCCATTGGGCCCTCTGCTCAACGGGAAGCCTACTTCTCCCTCTCCCACTCCCCCAGCTTGTGTTCCCTCTCTCATTGTCTCTCTCTCTGTCAAATAAATAAATAAAATCTTTTAAAAAAATAGCAACATATAAAATCTACAGTGGAATTATCTTCTTTAAGATTTATTTATTTATTTGAGAGAGAGAGCACAAGCACAAGCAGGAGGGGCAGAGAGAGAGGAAGAGAAAGAATCTCAAGCAGGTTCCACACTGAGCATGAAGCTGGACGTGGGGCTCGATCTCACAACCATGAGATCGTGGCCTGAGTTGAAACCAACAATGGGGCACTTAACCAACTGCTCTGCCAGATGTCCCTGGGCCTACAGAAGAATTACTGAGGACCAAGAAGTGAAGAGTAAAAAACCCTTGGAGAGATCTTCAAAAGGATATTCACAATTTGAAGGAAGAAAAAGTAATCACAAGGGCCAAGTGTAATATTAATTATGAGAGTATAATATTTGAAATAATGAATACAATGTATAATTTAAGCAATAAGATGAATATTATATTTTTAAAAAACACATTAGAGAGTTGAAAAATTAAATTGAGAAAATAGCAGGAAAGGATAAAGAGAGAGAATTTCTTTTCAAAGCTAAACAATTTGGAAACAGATGTGCCAAGGTACAGATTATAAGAATCCTAGAAGAGAAGTAAAAATTTGAAGGGGCAAAGACTTGAAGAAATAATAGAGATAAATTACCCGTAATTAGAGAGACAAAAGACCTCAGATCAAAAGGGATCACAGAGTACTAAATATGAGAGATAAGAAGAAAAGAACCACAGTAAGACAGATGATGAGACATTTTAAGAACATCAAACAAATAGAAAATTTCAGAGAGAAAAGAATCCAAAAGGAGCAAAAATCATATCTAGAGTGAGGCCCAAGAATCTGCATTTCTAAATTCCCAGCTGATACTAAACCTGCTGGCCCAGGGACCACACTTTGAGAACCACTGAAATATATTTCACTCAGAAATTGAAAATCAGGCAGGAAAAAAAAAATCAGTGATCTAAAATATCTGAATAATATACTCATAAGTTGTTAAATGAACAGATAATTCTATGTCTAGCAAAGAATACACACTCTTTTCAAGTGCCTAAGGGACATTTACAAAATAAACTATTAGGCTTCAGTATAAGGAAGCCTCAATAAATTCCAAAGAATAAATATTGTGTGGACTCTACTTTCTAACCATAATACAAAAAATTTAAAAATCAAAATTAATTTTCTTAGAATGAAACTGGGTGGTGTGGGATAGAAGTCAAAGACATCATGGTGTTTTTAAGATGGAGAGAAAGAGGTGTAGATGTGTGCAAATGTGCGGGGTTCTATACATCATTCGTTTTCTAGTTCTATTTCCTTTGAGGCATTAGAAATAAAAATGAACAAATCTTATACTCGAATCCAGAGTAGTCAAATCCCATTCTCCAACAAAAGGAGCAGAGCTCCATAGAAAACCAGTGGATTTCAAGGTTAGGGCAGGAAAAACACAGGGTAAGCCTGGAGTCTCTTGTGGTGTCAGAAAGAAAAGCATGCCTAAAGAAAAAAGATGGTAGCGTGTCAAAGAACGTAGGAACAAACCTGGATGGCAAAAACAGGATATCTAGAGGGACTCGAAGTACCTCTCCCCCAAATACTTAGTCATTTCAAAGGGAACATAGTTACTTTTACAGGAGAAAATCCTGATAAACACCACCTTAACCAAATGATCAAGGTTAACGTCACCAGTAATACATACTGACATCATGGACCCCCTGATATGTTCTGATACCTTTGTGGCATCCTTCCCAATGATGCATAACCTCATTCTGATCACGCAGAATCACTGAAGGACCTTCTACAGCATGACCGACCAATACCCTTCCAAAGTGTCATAGTTACAAAAGACAAGAGAAGACTGAGGGACTGACACAGATTTTAAAAGAGACAGAACCATTCAATGGAATGCAGAATCCAGGATTGGATCCTGGGAATAGAAATAAGGCTTACTGGAACGTTGGCGAAATCCAAGGAAGTTCTGTACATTAGTTCATACTATCGTTCCTAGGTCAATGTCTTAGTCTTGATCATTGCTCGGTGCTACATAAGATGCTGACATGAGGGGAGGCTGAGTGAACAGCAACTGAGAATTCTCTGGCCTACTTGGGCAACACTTCTGGAAATCTAAAATTACCTCAAAATAAAGAATTAACTATTAGTTTCTATTTAAGTCATACTCAAAACCACACCAAAATGTAAAACTATTTTAAATTTATAGCTTTACCCATAATGGAATTTTTAACAGCCAAAGGAATTTATTTTCATTTTTAAATTAATAATAATTTAACATATACAACAGATTTTTGCTGACATGTCTCTTCAATCCAAATTTTGTAGCCATTCAAATCAAACGGAAAACCCAAGAGTAAATACATAAATATTTTATGTTACCAAAATATTGAATGAGGAAACTCTAGAAAATGTTAAGGAATAGTATAGAGTATGCAGCAACACAGGCTTTGTAATTCTGGTTCCCACCTCACCCCTCCCAACTGGTTGAGAACTTTCCTCTTGCTGTGGCTGCTGGGTCCTGGGGTAGACAACTGGACCTGAAGAAAGCAATCCATTGACTGGACTAAATCACTCAGATTCTCTCTCTCCAGTAATTTAGACTCCAGACACCAGGGGCGCTTGGGTGGCTCAAACACTTAAGCGTCTGCCTTTGGCTCCGGTCATGATCCCAGGGTCCTGGGATCAAGCTCCACATCAGACTCCCTGCTCAGCTAAGGGACAAAGACAGGAATAAAGCCAACATAGAGGGGAAAAACAGAGATGAGAGACCTCATGGCCCCAGAGAGAGATGAAAAAACTTTGATGAGGGATAGTAAGAATAGCTGCACTAGCTCCTGACAATATTTCATTTTGCTTATCTAATCTTCTGCGTAGCCCAATGGCACTTTCATCATTAGGTTCCGCAAGTTACTTTCATATCCTTATTATAAATCCATTTTACTAAAAAATATACTCTAAAACGAAAACATTCAAGGACACCCAAAACATTCATAAATCAGCCAAATTTTCTAGAATTTCAGGAAGAAATTTGTCAAGTGCATTGAATGGGTTTAATGTGAAAGGTGATGCTGCTTGCTGTACCTTCCTCTTACCAAAGTGGTTATTACCAAGCCAAAGCCGGATAAAGATCACAAAGGATGTTTAAAGATGAAATCAAATCTCATTAAGAAAGTCAAAGGCAAAAATAAGGAAGAAATCAGAAAGAAGATGCAAGAACATAATCATCTTATGCTGCACATAAATCAATGAAGTTGTTAAAATGAAGAATACAAGCTTGTGCGTTCTCCCTTAAAAAAACATCACTGGGATAGTAGATTCTTTGCTTCCTATATTTTCCTGTGTCTTTATAACACTGATGTTTCTAATTTATTTTGTGATGTTAGTTTTTCAATTCTATAGGCACGGAAAGTGAAATTCACATGAAATTTACATATTTGGCATCACCATTTTTATGGGCTGACTTGTGTACTTGAATTTAGAATCAGATAAATAAAAAATACTGGGAAGGGTGCTACACTGCACACCTTTTGCTGACAATATATCTTGCACACGAAAATAAAAAGAGCAGCATCTCAAAGGCAGTGATGGAGAGCCAGGTGAACAACTAAGGTCCCCAGTGTTTAAGAATACTTCAGAACCTGAGCCTTCCTGCCTTTATCCTTTTTTCTGAATCCTGACTCAGGTTCCCCCAAAAGACAGAGTCTGAGACAAAAATTTGCACGCAGTTAGTTTACTCTGGAAGGTGACTGTAAGAAAAAGAAATGACAGACTGAGAAGAATAAAATAGAGAAAGTATGATAATAAGAAATATATATTTGGTCTTTGTTCCCAGCTCCTGACATAGAGGTTATAAAACTCACAAAGTTCCTGAAGGACATCTTTTGTTATTCATAATGAGTCCCTTTCTTACCTTACCTGAATTTATGCTAATGATGTGACCCTTGGTGGGTCCCTAGATAGTTTCATGATAGTGACAGGGCTGATTGCCAGAGGAACCCACATGTGTTACAGGGTTGGGACTTTCAGCTCCACGTGTGGACCTCTAGGGAGAAGAGAAAGACTGGAGATTGAGTTCAGTTACCAGTGGCCAATGATTTAATCAGTCATGCCTACATAATGGAACTTCCATAAAAATCTCTAAACAACAGGCTTCCGAGAGCTTCTGGGCTGGTGAACACATTGAGGTGCTGGGGGTTTAGCACACTAAGAAAAGGATGGAAGCTTTGTGCCGCTCTCTCCCCTTGCCCTATGCATCTCTTCCATTTGGTTGTTCCTGAGTTGTATCCTCTATGATGTATCAGTAAACCTAAATCCTGAGTTGTATCGTTTATTATGTATCAGTAAGCCTAAATCCTGAGTTGTACCCTTTATGATATATCCGTAAACCTAAATCAAGTTTCCCTGAGTTTTTCCTGAGGCATCCAGAAAAGGGAAGTGTTCACGTAGAGGTTTCTGCTCTATTGATGAAGGACTACCTCATGAAGTGTGAATTCCCTCACCCATGCAGGTCTACGCATAGGTCCAAGGGGTTGAGGATATTCCCATGGACATCCACACAACAGGAGCAGAGAACTCTTGAGGTAGAAATATTAGATCAGCTGAGACAAGGTCCTATCATGTTATACCTCCATACAGCTGTTACCACAGCAACAACTGGAGTAAAAAGGTAGGTCATGAAGGGGAGGGGGACACAAGAGGTGAGCAACACTGCTGACTTCCTACCCCTCTTACCTACCACATAAATTACATTCTCAAATATATGCTGTATTTATTTAATAAAGTTCCAAATTAACTATTTCAAAATAAATGAATTCTATCATTAGTCAATAAAAAAAAGCAAATATAAATTTGATCTTGTTTGAGTCTTCGTGTTAGTGGTGTAAATCTCAAAGCGTTTACTCTTAATATAATCGTACGATATGGTAGTAAGCAAGCAGCTGAAAACACAATCCTAAATCATTACTGGACAAGACTGTGATTGAAAAATCCAGTTTATAATGCTAAGTGAAATAAGTCAAGCAGAGAAAGACAATTATCATATGATTTCTCTCATCTATGGAACATAAGAACTAGGATGATCGGTAGGGGAAGAAAGGGGTAAAGAAAAGGGGGGTAATCAGAAGGGGGAATGAAACATGAGAGACTATGGACTATGAGAAACAAACTGAAGACTTCGGAGGGGAGGGGGTGGGGGAATGGGATAGACTGGTGATGGGTAGTAAGGAGGGCACGTACTGCATGGTGCACTGGGTGTTATACGCAACTAATGAAGCATCGAACTTTGCATCGGAATCCGGGGACGTACTGTATGGTGACTAACATAGTATAATAAAAAAATCATTAAAAAAAGAAAAATCCAGTTTATGATTCACAAGGCCCTTGCAACAGATGAATACTTCTCTCCACTTATTCTGTCAGTATGAAAGGCACACCTAAACTTACCAGGTACAAGGAGGTGAGTTTATGCCAATAAGGCAGATGAAGTAGTGCTGCACAAAGTGGGCTGGGCTGTTCTATGGAGTAAAAAGCTCCATATCTATTCAATGAGTGATGGCATAATGGTACATGAAGTGAAGGAAATGTACACATAACCAAATAAGCTATAACGGACACGAAAACACCTTGCCACCGCCAGGATCGGAGAAGAGTGTAATGGAATTAACTATGCTTAAGGAAGTGGGAAACCTGCATAGAAGGTGAGCAGGAGACAAGCTACTCTCACTTGGCCATCTCATGCCTCCCCAGGACTCCCAGAAGGAGACAGGTCCCCGCAGAGGCCCTTGCTATGATAGGAGGCTTCAGGACTTAGCTTTGGCTAGTATTTTCAGTGACCAATATTAACTTCACCTCCCCCTTTCTTGACTCATATTTTCTCCCCCACAAAGTAAACCTAATCCTATTTTAGATAGTTTCACATCTTCTATCCTTACCTGCTCCAAAGCTGTATTTGCACTAAACCTTCTGAAATTGTGCATCAGTGAACATTTTAAAGGACTTGCAGCCATTGTGTTCACTCAGTTTCTCCAACTCTATTTCACTATTCTGGAGCTGCTCAAAAACCCTGCCACACACCCAGAGCCAACATTCGCAAGCCCTGCCCTACCACCATTGCGTGGAGTGTTTTCTCTACCTCGATTGTGACTTCTGCTCATTCTTGTTTGGGATGATTACAGGTGACATTGATCAGAATAGTGGGGATGTGCTCATAGTGTACTTACATTACAGTTTATCAGAGGCTGGTCACTAGCTCTGCTGTAGGCTTTCCTCTCAAAGATACACTGATGTTGCATTGAACAAGAATTCCTCAGTAATGTGTTTTATTTTTCTTAATTCAAATAGTGTTGCACATTTTTAATGACAGTCTTAAATACTTCTAGACATAGGTGACAACAAATAGATGGTGATTTGCTTCGGTTTTATAGTCCTTTGTTCATTTGCTTCATTAGAAATTCTACATAAATATATGAAATAAACAATGAAGCCAATAGTAAGAGAAGAGTAGAATATCAAGGGACAATTCATGTTTATAATGGGAAAAAAAATAGATGTGAACCAACCACTGGGAGTGCTGTTTATAATGATCCATAGGTATTGTCAGTAGTTCAGGAACCATGCATAGGATGTGGCGGTTTTAAGACATGGCTTCCAAATTACACACTTCTCATTGAAAGGTGCTGCCTAGGCTCCCTCCTCTTGGGTTAGGACTCTACAAAAAATTGAATAATAGAATATAGCAAAGGTAACATTATATCTGTTTCCAAGCCCAGGCATTATGAAACCTGCAGTTTTCACTTCCTGTCTCTTGGGATACTTGCTCTTAGAACCCAGCCACCATGCTGTGAGGAGCTCCAAAGAGCCCATGGAGAGGCCCAGGTGAAAAGGAACCAGCCTCCAACACACAGCACTGGCAGTTCCCAGACAATGGCCTGTGCCAACTTGCTAGCCATGTGAGAGAGTCATCTTGAATATGGATCCACTAGCCTCCACCCAAGCAGCCCCAGCTGATATCCAGTAGAGATGAGCTGCCCCCTTGTCAAGCTCTGCCCAAATTTCAGATCCATAAGAAAGGGGGGAAAAACCCAAAAAGCAAAAAACAAAGATTGTTGTTTCAAGCCACTATGTTTTGGGTTGATTTGTTATCCACCAGTAGAAACTAGAACATAGAATTTTATAAAAACACCTTAAAATTCTTGAAAGTCTTTAACTTTTAACAAAAGTTAAAAAGAAATAAAATTAACAAGTATATATACATTCTACGTCCGTATATCAGATATAGTTGATATACATACACCAGTTCTAGAGATGTTCATGTGTTCTCATTATAAGTGAGAAGATGGTCACCAAAAGTTAAGGGATTTTTCCCAAAATTAAAAATTTAATAAGGAGAGCCATCAGGATTAAAATGCAATCCTCCAGCCTCCTACTTTGATGTTTTGTCAATAGGTTGTGCCCCCTGCACACAGCCTATGTTTGAAAGGTAAGTTTTTCCTAGAGCAGGTCTGCACTTAATTGGCATTCTTCAAAAGATAACTCCAACACTAATGAGGGCAAAGGAAACTCACATTACACTGGAAGGCAAATACATGTCCCACATATAAACATTTATTTTAGGATCAAAGCTCCTTCCCTAAGCCTTAAATAATAGTATTTATTAATTATTGGCAACAGGTCTCTATCCAACATCTGAGTAGTACAGTCAATTATACCATTAAACAAGGAAAACAGAACAGCATAAATGCCAGCAATAACAAAAACAATGACCAACTAAATTAAAATGTTAATGGTTAGCAAAATAAATGTCAGATAATAAGCTCCAATTGCATGCAACTTAAATCTACTTAAACTTAAATCTACTGACCCATCACTGAAAAGAAACTTAAAATAGAAATGTTCACCCGTCATCCCAGAAAATATCACTTGATGTTTCCATTTCTATGATACATTTACTGAGAAGGGACCCTACGTAACTGGTATTTCCTACCATGCTTGCATCTTGTTAACACCCAGTAAATATTAAACAACAAAATCAAAGTAAAATGTCATGTAGAAGAGGTTAGACAAACCTGATAAAGCCAAGTATACAAAGGAGGAAAATCTAAGCAGACTATAACTCTTGCTTGTATACTCAGCTGAAATACCTGGACCACAGTTCGGGACTCCCTTCCACACCAAGCCAACAAAACAAGAAACTTTCTGTCCTTCTGACCAGCAAAATAAAATAAATATTCCCCCTCTTCTATCTCAGTGTTTTGGCACATATGAATCAGATGAATACATTAATCTAAATCATAACTCACATTTACTGGCTATTCTAGCCAAACAATCTCAGCAGCCAATACACAAGGTCCAGGCCTGGATGAATGACAATTTCTTTTTTATAACAAATTTCTCTCTGAAAATAAGTTCTGTAATAGCAGTGACAGATGTCTGTTTTCTGAGGAGTTTCTCTGCTTTGATTTCTCTTCCTTAACACAACTCTGTCTTGTCTGTTTCCAAAGAGTACTTTAGAATACATTTCAGGTACCTGTTGACCGAGCTTCTCCCATAAATTCTAAGTACTAGATGTGAAACAGCTGCTACTGATTATATCAGCTACTTCATGGATTTGTAATAATATAGTGGTTAAGAATTCAGGATTGGGAGTCAGGTAGACCTTAGTTTGAATCCCGATTATCTTCTATTAGCACTATGACACTAAGCCTCTCCAATCTGATCTGGTTTTCTGAGGATTATATAGGATTAAATAAGAAAACAATTCTGAAGATTTTTTTATTCACCCATGTATGAAGAAACAGCTTAATTGGCAATAAAACTCAATCCTGCCTGTCTCCAATGCCCCTACTTTAACTACTACATAATACTATGTCTAAAAGCATAAATTTCCTTTAGGAAATGCACACTGGAGCACGTGGTATGGAGTTATGGCTCCATGCAGGGATCTTTTTTACCAGTGTTTAAATATATTGTCATTGTAAAACTTTATACAAATATCACATTTTCCAGAAAATAGAGCAACATTACTACAAGTGCTTCCTGTGAGAAAATATCTCCTCATACCAATTGTTGGAAGACAACTCTCCATGGGCTCCTTTGCCCCTATGAATGCCTTATTGGCAAGGCACTGACTGCTTTATTCTGGACTACCCTTTCAAGGATTTTTGGGTAAAAAACAGCCTTGGAAGATAGAGCATTTCTCCCCCAGGAGCAAGGAGTTGGTTTGCTCCCTTGGCAAATACAGTGTCTCCCTCCAGAGCAAAGGGCAGACATGCTTACTGAACAGTATAATAAAGATAATGCTCCTTCAAAAGCAAAGGGCAGTCCTGCTTGTTGCCCATTATAAAAGATTCAGGTTCCCTAAACTCGGAGTTCCTCTCCTGTAATTCAACCTGTTGTGTGTGCAGGTGTATTCTGACTCTCTGCACATCACATGTTGGGAACTGGGGATCAAGGAATTGGTACAAAATACTGTATGATACTCCAGCTTCTGCTAGTGCTGTGAGTGATGCCTCACCCTCCATCTCTGACCCAGGATGTCTGTCTATTCCTCCAGCAACTATGAAACTGTGACAGGCTAACTTGTGTCTGCACATAGGGTAAAATCTCAGACTAGTCACAGTTCCTGGGAATAATTTATGATACCTATTTTATAAAATCATGCTCAGATTTTTGAAATTGAACTTCTAGGTAATGATAGTTAAATTGGACCACAGATTTCCTCCTTATGTAACTAATGAAATTATGAAAAGGTAGCAACAGTCTACTAAAGAAGTAGGCGCACTCTAAATTCAAAAGATTTCAAAAAAGTGGTGGGTCAAGGGGAGAAAGACAAAAGATTCTGGCTCTGTGAGAACACTAATCCTAGTGCTAGTCCTTAGAAAGGTTACTGGATAGGGGCGCCTGGGTGGCACAGCGGTTAAGCGTCTGCCTTCGGCTCAGGGCGTGATCCCGGCGTTCCGGGATCGAGCCCCACGTCAGGCTCCTCTGCTGGGAGCCTGCTTCTTCCTCTCCCACTCCCCCTGCTTGTGTTCCCTCTCTCACTGACTGTCTCTATCTCTGTCAAATAAATCAATAAAATCTTTAAAAAAAAAAAAAGAAAAAAGAAAGGTTACTGGATAAAGAAGAGAATGCTAAACACTCTTCTTATTATTACCAATCTGGAAAGACGGCTGCCAGGGTAGAGAGATGGGAAGCCCCAGAAAATGTAAAAAACAAAAAACAAAAAAACTCTCAGAAGAAAAAGCCAGAACAACCACCAGAGGATATTCAGGTCTGTAGTGAAGACCAGCAGGATTCATCATCTCCATGACTGTTATGTGTTGAATTGGAGCCCCCCAAAAAGATGTGTTGAATGTGACTGTATTTGAAAATGGGGCTGTTTTGGGATAATTAGAAGATGAAGTTATACTGGAATAAGGTAGCTCCTAATCCAATATTACTAACATCCTTAGAAGAAGAAAGACAGAGACACACAGGACAACAGCCATGTAACAATGGAGGCAGAGATTAGATAAGAATCTACAAGCCAAGGAACACCAAGGATTGCTGGCCACCACCAGAAGCTGGGGAGAATCAAGGAAGGATCCTACCAGAAAGCATGACCCTGCTGACCCCTGGATTTTAGACTTTTGGCCTCTAGAACTGTAAGAGAATAAGGTACTCAATTTGTGGTATTGTGTATGGCAATCCTAGGAAACTAATGCAATGACCAAAGTGAAGCAACAGTCTGAAACGTGGGGAATATACCCATGAGAACAGCATAGACAAAGACTACATGAAGTACAAATTAATCTCTTCAACAGTTCCCCCCAACCATGCCCAACCCTCCATCCTATCACCACCTCAATGAGACAAGAAAGGGAACAGGACAAAATGTGCTGTTCCTCTTCTGTAAATCAGGAAAGATAGATCTTAAGTTAGTCTCTTTCTCTATTTTAATTTACCCTCACCAATAATACAATTCATTTTTTTTCTGAGTCAAGTTTACCTTTCTTAACGCTCATGCTCTTGAATATGCATCTAGCAAAACAAATGTTAATATTTTACATTTCCTTTGCATTTTCATTGGCCACATAAGCATTTATGATACCGCTCAAGAATAATTTTAAGAGACATACAAAGGAGGGAGTACAATTTGCAATTATGTTCTTCAAATTCAATTCTGAAAGTTTTTGAAAAGAGTAAAACATTCTTCAAAGCAATGATTTCAAACCTCGAAATTATACAAACTAACACAGAATTCAAATGTGTGGCCAGCAAACACATGGCCAGTGTATATATTCTCTACTGTGTAAAATTCCTTTTGTCCAAAGTTAACATATAAACTTGTCAAATATAGTAATGAGCTCAACACAACGAAGTACATCACAAGGCTAGCAAGGCATGTACAAGTATATAAACTGTTGGGATAAATTATTTCCTTGACTTCTTGGATTACAATGTTATTGGAGCTTGGCATTTGGGGGAATTGGAACTTAACGAACTTTAGATGAACTGGGATATGGGCGGTTGCCTCAAATGAATCATTGTGACAAAGGCTTCTTTCCTTCCTTCTTTTTTTTCTTTTTTTTAATAGGAAAGTGAATGCAGTGAGAGTTACAGTTTATTCCCATCAAAAGCTCAATAAGAATTTGCAAGGTGAGTGGGTGTCTGAGACTCTTTTTTTGATAAATAACTAAAAGGGTTCACTTGCTGAATACTAGATATCCAGCAGTTTGCCAAGCATCTAGAAAATATAACCTTCCAAAGCGTTTTACAAAATAAACTTGGAAGCAATTGAGAGTATAATGTTTCTCCAAAACAGTTCATCAGTCAAAAGCAACCTAACTTCCCACTGGCACACTCTCAACATCAACCAAGGGAACTACCCTTCAGTTCACAGGCGTTAATAGAAGGTTTTGCTTGACTTTCTAAGAAAGGAGATTCAAGGCAAAACAAAAATGGTGCAATTGCCCAATTCTTGGCCACAAATCAAGAGATACAAATTCTGACATCAACTGACCCCTCTAAGAAGAATTCACCCACAAGTGATCATTTCCATATACCCATAATCTGCCCCCAGGGTATCATGATTCTTAACAAAGGGGAAAAAATTATTCTACCACCTATTCATTTAATTTCCCCTCCTACCTTTTCCTCTTTCCCTCCTCCTACCAGCATCATAGCTATAAGTTTGCATTCCTATCCATTTACCTTTGAATTATAGGGTAACAAAGCTGCCATTTTAGTCCCTAGAGCAGGCACAAAAATCACTGCTAATCACATAAGCAATTAATCTTACTATCTGAATAATATCTGAATATCCGTGGGGAACTAAAAAAATAAATCAAGAGGAACATCTTCCTGGTGCAGTTTTTTTCTACTCTTCTCTACTCCAGATGAAAGAACAATGCTTATTAGTGACTGAGATATTACGTAATTTAAAGTAACATGATGATCCCATGGGCATGCTCGAAATACAGCCTGGCTCATTTGAATTCATCATGGGTGAAACAAGGTCTAGCTGACAGTTAAAAGGCTTCTAGTTTTATTCCCCTGCAAGGCTTTTTAGAGGCTGACCCAGCCAACTTGTACTAACGTGTGCAATCATACACATAGTTCGGTTAGCAGCCTCTTAAACACAAGCAGGCTAGAGTCTAGCATTAATGTCAAAATTCTCTCTGCTTTCATTTTGACTTGGCCACACAGACTAGAGAAGAGCTAGACCCACTGTTCTAGATGATGTTGGTGCTGTGACCCAAATGTTTGCTCTCCTCGTGGGATGTTCTATCTGGAGAGGGAGATCAAAAAGATAGCAGGGAGGGGTGGTGCCAGCTGTCCAGTGGGACTAAAAGGTCTTACCTTCTGTATCCTTTTATGACATTTCCAATCCCTCTAAATTATCTATGGGTTGCTTTGACTACCAGACTGTGCCGGTCCTAGAGCCAGACCATCTGGATTAGAACGCAGCTTTACTACTCTTGGGCGAGTCACCTGTCTTCCCTGTAACTCAGTTTCCACAACTGTAACACTGATCACATGGGATTGTTCTAATGACTGAAACAATTCTCACAGGACAAAGCCGTTGGAATACTTTGTAGTGATGGTGGTGGTGAAAAGGACCAGATCTTCTTTGTGTCTCCACTGCCAACAAGTCATCTTAGTGCTGACCCCCACGAGAGATGTGAACAGCATGCTAACTGTGTAGACCTGGGCAAGGCATTTAAATTCCCTGAGCTGGAGGAAAGAGAGCTGTGGTGGGGATGTAGGAAAGTGAGAACATAGATACAACAAGATGGACAAATATCAGGAATTCTTGAATCTGGGTTTCTTTGCCCCATTTGCTTTATTTTTATGTATGTTTGAATATTTCTATAGTAAAATTTAAACAAAAACAATTATCTGAGCCTCAGTTCCTTCACCTGTAAGATAATGATAATAATATCTTTCTTGCAAAGTCAGAGAAAGGATGATAAATGTGTGCAGCACAGAATGTGACACATGACAAGAGCTGGACAAATGGTAACTACTATTTTTATTCCTCTTACCAACTGATGAACTGTTCTGACAATTTGAACCAGTAATACCGTAAGGCAGGCAGCTTGTTCCACAGTCCATCGTTTCTTGAGGGTCTAGAAGCTCCATTATATCAATGCACCAAAAAAGCTTCTAAGAAACTGATTAAAACTAATTAACCATGTAAAAGTTAACAAATATGCTTTGCACTGCAGCTGCTGGGGAGACCCAATCAGTAGTTAGGCCAAAACTCGAGCAATAGGATCCCAATTGGCACTTCTTTCATGCAGGAAATGCATAACAAACCAGAATTTCCCCCTCAGTTTCTCTGTTCTCTGTCTCTGTCTCTCTCTCTCACTGAGGATAAAAGATGCCAGACTCTTTTTAATAACACTTTTTATTATATTATGTTAGTCACCATACAGTACATCGCTAGTTTTTTTATGTGAAGTTCCATGATTCCTTACTTGTGTATAACACCCAGTGCACCATGCAATACGTGCCCTCCTTATACCCATCACCAGCCTATCCCATTCCCCCACCCCCCTCCCCTCTGAAGCCCTCAGTTTGTTTCCCAGAGTCCATAGTCTCTCGTGGTGCATTCCCCCTTCTGTTTACCCCCCCTTTCTTCTTCCCTTTCTTCTCCTACGGATCTTCCTACTTCTTATTTCTATAAATGAGTGAAACCATATGATAGTTGTCTTTCTCTGCTTGACTTATTTCGCTTAACGTTATCTCCTCCAGTCCCATCCCATGTTGCAGCAAATGTTGAGAAATCGTTCTTTTTGATGGCTGAGTAATATTCCATTGTATATATGGACCACATCTTCTCTCTTAGCTTCAAATATCTCTTTTCCCAGGCTGCAGATCACCTCTCTTTCTTCAAACGAGTTAATGCTAGCAATTAAGCTATGCTTGTATTTCATTGCTCAACCTCTCCCAAGTAAAAACTAGAAATAAGCAAAAATGTCATCTCATTTCCCTTCTCCTTCCACATACTGTTCTACCTTCTCTCAAGCTTCACTTTCTTGGCATTGCTTCTTGAGAAAATGTCCTGCATGTGTCTCTCTTCTCTCACCTCCAGCTCCTTTATTCACTCTAATTTGGCTTCCACAACTCACCAAAACTACTCTTCTCTTCAGGTCACCCACGACCTCACTGCCAATTAAATCTCAATAACATGGGGCACCTGGGTGGCTCAACTGATTGAGCGTCCAACTCTTGGTTTTGGCTCAGGTCATGATCTCAGGGTTGTGGGACTGAGCCCTGCGTCAGGCTCTGAGCTCAGCAGTCTGCTGGAGATTCTCTGTCTCCCTCTCCCTCTGCCCCTCCCCCCAACTCACACACATTTATTTATAGATAAATAAATAAATAAATCTAAAAAAGAATCTTAAAAATACAAAGTAAATACCAATAACATAATACTTTAGTCTTAGAGGTGTTTCTTTTTTTTAAATCACATTTCAGATCTCCAGAAATATTCACACTGATGAATGATTTTCTTTCTAAAGCCATGTTTTCCCTGACATTACACTATTCCGGTGATGTCTTCACATCTGGCCTCACCTTTGCTTATTAATCCACTCCTCACTGCCTTGAAGTGCTATAGTTTGGCTAGGCTCAGTCTTACCCTGTTCTTTCACTAATAAATATTCTCTTCCTAGATTCACCAGTATTTCCTAACTCACTAATTTTTTTTTAAGATTTTATTTATTTATTTGACAGAGACAGCCAGCAAGAGAGGGAACACAAGCAGGGGGAGTGGGGGAGGAAGAAGAAGGCTCCTAGCAGAGGAGCCCGATGTGGGGCTCGATCCCAGAACTCTGGGATCACGCCCTGAGCCGAAGACAGACAGTTAACGACTGTGCCACCCAGGTGCCCCAACTCCCTAATTTTTTATCCAAACTGTTCTCTGAATTTCAGATCCACATAACAATGTCTACTTGATGTCTCTAAGATGTTACAGTCACTTTGCAGCACACACAAAACTGAATCCATCATCCTGTCTCAAACCAACTTGCTTTCTCTGTTCCCCTGAAGATACCTAATCTACATGCAAAATAATAATAATAATAATAATATTTTCCCTGACATTATTTTTTCAATGATTTCTTCATTTCATGTACATATAAGAATTACATATATGTGCGTATACATATGTAAGTGAGTTTTGCTAGGAAGTTTCAAGTGCCTGTTTGAGACTTATGATAACTAATTTAAAGAGAAACCAATCAATAGAGTGCATAATTTGCTCTACAAACATTCAGCTGCTCAGAGCCAGTGGAGAGGTTGAAAGGTCAAGTTAACTGGGGTTGGGGCTTGCAAGGTGGGTATAATGGTAGAAGAAAAGAGCAGGGATTGTAGAAATGCAAGAACATGCTTATAATGACAGATCATGGAATCTGTGTTGAGTAGTGGAGAGGTTAACATAAAAGGGAGTGATGACTGATAGAAATAATGGTGAGATCCCTAGATTAGAGGTCAAAAAAAGAATAAATGGAATGCTTAAAATCAAGGAATTAAGAGAGCAAGTTCTGAGAAAGTTGAAGGAATATGTCAGAGTCAATGTTAATCATGATAGGAGAGAAAGGCATCACCAAATCAAACCCACTCATTTTCACCATCATAGCCTGGTACATGTTACTATGTGTGGAAATGTCCAGCAATATACATGTTTAATACAACATATATAGTAATTTTTATATGTATTTCTATGTGCAGGACCAGAGTTATTTCTAAATTCTCTAACAATTTTTTTCTTAAAGAGAAAACAACAAAAATAAGTATATCCACTGAGGACAATATCAATGTTGGCTAGAATCTAATATAAAAAATAAATAAAATGCACATTACAGAAAAAACATAGCTATCATACATACATTTAGGAAAATTCTGTACATGTAGCAAGTTTGGGAGAAATAACTAAAAATATAAATTTAAATATTATATTTCCATCATAATAACTGAAAAGGCAAGTGTGGATAACCAACAAAATTCTCAGCTTATTTTATTCTTCACAAATGCCTTACACATGGCTTTATAAAAGAATGATACCTTTTCTGATATTAAAAAAAATATGCAAGTATTTGCATTCTTAGTAAGTAGTCTGCTATGGCATGAGAGATGGAGCCTGGGGCCTCTCACAGGGCAACAGAAACAATTGTTTTTACATTACATTTCTTTTTAACCAAAAATATCTTAGTCGGCAAATGAAAGAATCATGTAGTAGAAACTCTATCACAAAATTGGTCAAGACAGTCTGGCACGATATATACAATGGAATATTACTCAGCCATCAGAAAGAACGATTATACAACATTTGCAGCATCATGGAAGGGACTGGAGGAGATTATGCTAAGTGAAATAAGTCAAGCAGAGAAAGACAATTATCATATGGTTTCACTTTTATGGAACATAAGAAATAGGAAGACCAGTAGGAGAAGGAAGGGAAGAATGAAGGGGGGGGTTAACAGAAGGGGGAATGAACCATGAGAGACTATGGACTCTGGGAAACAAACTGAGGGCTTCAGAGGGGAGGGAGGTGGGGGAATGGGATAGGCTGGTGATGGGTATTAAGGAGGACACGTATTGCATGGAGCACTGGGTGTTATACGCATGGAACACTGCATCAAAAACTAATGATGTANAGCACTGGGTGTTATACGCATGGAACACTGCATCAAAAACTAATGATGTACTGTATGGTGACCAAAATAACATAATAAAAAAATTTTTTTAAAAAAAGACAGTCTGTCACGTTGTGAAGACATCCCAAGTGCTCATTATTATATTATTCCTGGTAAATTGCTGCAATTATACTTTCATTTTTTTTAAAGATTGTATTTATTTATTTGAGAGAAAGAGTGAGTAAGAGAGAGAGCACAAGCAGGGGCACACGGAGAAGCAGATTCCCCGCTGAGGAGGAAGCCCAACGTGGGGCTTGATCCCAAGACTCAGGGATCATGACTTGAGCCAAAGGCTGATGCTAAACCAACAAAGCCACCCAGGTGCCCCTATACTTTCATTTTTTAAAGGAGACTATTTTAGAAATAAATATGTTCTGTTGTATATAATGAACAATAACATTTCAAAGCAAGTTTTAAAAAACTCAGTGCTTCCCTATCACCTCTAAAGTGAATTAGGCTCTAATATGAACACAGCTATACAATTCAGTTATGTCAAAGTATTTCATACACTCTTTAAAATTCTCTAAATTAGTGTTAAGCTGAGTGTCAGCACTACTGTCTAAATTACTCAGCACAGCACATACCAAATCCAGCAGTGTAATGTAAATGAACATTTTTATTAGAGATGATATAAAAATTTAAGCCTATGACTTGAAGACAGAATTATCAATTTTAAATGTCTACAAAAATGCTTCTAAAGGAGGAATTATTCCATTACCCTACAAGCATATCCTTTTAAGTAGAACCATACTTTTAAGTCTCCAGACCTGGACAATAAAATACGCCATGACAAACCTCACCTATACAAACTCTTCAAAATATAGATTTTGCACTGCTTTAAAAAACTTTATTTCAATGCAACTGTAACAGACCAGAGTAGGTGTGAAACCCAAAGATGTGAGCACCATATCTTATCATTGCTTCCCCAGGAGCTGAAGAACAGATACAGCACTGAGAGGACATAGACTCATCTTTCCTGTTTCTGAGACTACATGAGAAACAGGCATTTTTCTAAGGCAACTAAAGTCCCATCATAAAATTTTTCATTTAAAGTCAATGTCTCACTTCTCCAATGAAGACATACAAATGGCTAACAGACACATGAAAAAATGTTCAAAATCATTAGCCATCAGGGAAATTCAAATCAAAACCACACTGAGATACCACCTTACGCCAGTTAGAATGGCAAAGATAGACAAGGCAAGAAACAACAATTGTTGGAGAGGATGTGGAGAAAGGGGATCCCTCCTACATTGTTGGTGGGAATGCAAGTTGGTACAGCCACTCTGGAAAACAGTGTGGAGGTCCCTTAAAAAGTTAAAAATTGAACTACCCTATGACCCAGCCATTGCACTACTGGGTGTTTACCCCAAAGATACAGACGTAGTAAAGAGAAGGGCCATATGCACCCCAATGTTCATAGCTGCATTGTCCACAATAGCCAAATCATGGAAGGAGCCGAGATGCCCTTCAACAGATGACTGGATTAAGAAGCTGTGGTCCATATATACAATGGAATATTACTCAGCTATCAGAAAGAACGAATTCTCAACATTTGCTGCAACATGGACGGCACTGGAGGAGATAATGCTAAGTGAAATAAGTCAAGCAGAGAAAGACAATTATCATATGATTTCTCTCATCTATGGAACATAAGAACTAGGAGGATCGGTAGGGGAAGAAAGGGATAAAGAAAAGGGGGGTAATCAGAGGGGGGAATGAAACATGAGAGACTATGGACTGTGAGAGGCAAACTGAGGACTTCAGAGGGGAGGGGGTGGGGGAAGGGGATAGCCTGGTGATGGGTAGTAGGGAGGGCACGTATTGCATGGTGCACTGGGTGTTATACGCAACTAATGAAGCATCAAACTTTACATCGGAATCTGGGGATGTACTGTATGGTGATTAACACAATATAATAAAATAAAATTTAAAAAAAAAAAAAAAATAAAGTCAATGTCTCAAATTGCAACCTGCAGGTGAATCACAAAACTGTTATAATGCCTATAAGACTCATATTTCTCAAGGACACGGGCCAAGATGTTCAATTTAAAGAAAGAGTGGTATTTCACAGATGTCATGAGGCACTTGCTTAAACAGAAAGGAGAGCCTTAAAATGCAAATGATACTTTGTGAGATTTTTTTTAAGCACTAAAAAGAAGTCTGAGGGAGGAAATTACAAAGATTATAGAAATGAGAAAACAAAATGGTTTCTCTATGGATGTCAGGTGTTCCTAGAGCTACTGAAGAAATAGTATCAATCATTCCAAAATTGCTTTTTAAAAATATATTCTATTTTTTTTCAGTTTTTATTGTACTTCCAGTTAGTTAGCATACAGTGTCATGTTAGTATGTACAATATAGGGATTCACCCAGGGCTCATCTCGACAAGTGCACTACAATATAGGGATTCACCCAGGGCTCATCTCGACAAGTGCACTCCTTCGCCCCCATCTACATTTTAAACATAAAACCTAGAAAAAAATATCATTTCAAAAGCAAAAATCATATTTCCCCCCCCCTTCCATCATTTCACTATTCATTATGAAAGAACAAAGAGAAGAAAGTTAGATTTCAAACCAGGTTCATTCTGCAACTTTACTCAAGAATCTTTTGGTGGCCACAGGCAGGTGTTTATGGGGAGGATGGTTTATTGTCAGGAAATCGGCTCACCAAAATTTGTGGGATGCAGTAAAAGATGTGGGATTCAGTGTTAGAGTAAGCTTACAGCATTAAATGCATATTTTAAGGAAAAAAATCTAAAATCAGTAATCTAAGCTTCCGCCTTAGAAACTAGAAAAAAAAAGAACAAGTTAAATCCAAACCAGACAAAATAAAATAATAAACATTAGACAATAAATCAATGAGACAGAAAAAAAAAGAAATCAATAGGCAAAAATCAATGAAACAAAAGTTAATTTTTTTGAAAAGCTTGTTAAAATTGATAAATCTCTTGCCAAGTTAACATAGGGGGAAAAAGAGAGAGAGAGAGAGAAGACACAAAGTACCAATAACAGAAATGGAAGAGGGGCCCTCACTACCAATCCTATGGACAATAAAAGAATAATAAATATTAAGAATCCAATGTCCACAAATTTAATGACCAGGATGAAATAGACCAGTTTCTTGAAAAACAATCTATCAAAACCCACACCAGGAGAAAAAGGCAATATGAATATAGGCCTATATCTATTAAAGAAATTAAATTAATTATTAATAACCTTCCAACAGAAAGCATCAGGCCCACGTGGCTTCACTGGTGGATTCTACCAAACATTTAAAGAAGAAATTTATATTCTCTATAATCTCTTCCAGAAAACAACAGAAAAGGAAGCACTTCCTACATCATTCTGTGAGAGCAGCATTACCCTAACAACAAAACCAAAGACAGTACAAGAAGAAAAAGCTATAGACCAATATATCTCATGAACAGAGATGTAAAAATCTTCAACAAAATATTAACAAATCAAATTCAACAATGCATAAAAAGAATTATACATGAAAACCAAGTAGGATTTATTCCAGGTACAGAAGGCTAGCTCAACATTCAAAAATCAATTAAGAATAGAGCAACGAATCAAAACAGAAAGCCCAGAAATACATCCATACATATACAGTCCATTGATCTTTGACAAAGTAACAAAGGCAATTAAATGGAGGAAATACAGTCCTTTCCACAATGGTGTTGGAACAACTAAATATCCACTTGCAAAAAAAAAAAAATCTAAATCCATACTTTATGCCATTCAAAGAATCAAACTGAACATAAACTGGAAAAAATGTAAAATTCCTAGAATAACTTAAAGAAAATCTAGGTGACCTGGGTTTGGCGATGATGTCTTAGATACAACCTAAAAGCATGATCCATGAAAGAAAAAAATTGGTAAGAGTACCTCATTCAAATTAAAAACTCCTGGCCTATGAAAGACACTGTTAAGAGAAAAAGAGAAACTCTTTGCAAAACATGTCTGCTAAAGGACTGGTATACAAAATACACAAAGAACTCTTAAAACTCAACAAAAAGAAAACAAGCAACCCAATTAAAAAATGGGCCAAGATCTGAATAGACCTCTCCCCAGAGAAGTTATGCTACTGGAAAATAAGCATTTGAAAAGATGCTCAGCACCTTATGTCATTAGGGAATTGCAAATTAAAACCACAATACACTTACCACACGATCCAGCAATCATACTTCTTGATACTTACCCAATTGAGTAGAAAACTAACATACATACCAAAACATGCATAAAAATATGTATAGCAACTTTATTCACAATGGCCAAAACTTGGAAGCAACCAAGATGTTGTTAGATAGATGAATGGATAAACTGTGGTACATTCATTCAGTGGAAAATTATTCAGTAATTAAAATACGAGTTGTCAGGCCACAAAATGACATGGAGGAAACACAAGTGTGTATTGCTACATGAATGAAACCAATCTGAAACGGCTACCTACTGTATAATTACAATTACATGTTATTCTGGAAAAGGCAAAACTACAGAGATGGTAAAAAAAAAAATGAGAGAGAGAGAGAAATGCTTTCCAGTGTTGCGGGAAGAGGAGGGAAATTTTAGGGTGATGAAACTATTCTGTATGAATCTCTAATGGTGGGTACATGCCCATTACACATTTATTAAAACTCATAGAATGTATAACACAAAAAGCAAACCCTCATGTAAACTATGAACTTTTGTTAACAGTAATGCATAATATTGGCTCATTGATTGTAACAAGTGTCCCACACTAATGTAAATGTTAATAATAGGGAAAGTTGAAAACGGGGGGGGGGGGGGGGCC
>NC_048232.1:16939899-16974566 GCF_002007445.2 Ailuropoda melanoleuca | reverse complement strand
GGGGGGGGGGGGGGGAGCCTGTGAAAGTGTATATGGGAACTTTGTACTTCCTGCTCAGTTTTTCTATAAGCCTAAAAACTGCTCAAAAGAATAAAACCTATTCTTAAAACACCAAAAAAAAATTGTCTGGATGTGGGAGTCTATTTCTAGAATCTATTTTTCTATCTTTATGTCAATAATAACAATCTCTTGACTATTTTGCATTATAATAAGTTTTGAAATTAAATAACTCTAGTCTCCAATTTTGCTATTCTTTTTCAGAGTTATTCCAGAGCCTTTGCATTTCTATATGAATTTTGGAGTCAGCTAGTCAACTTTTATGACGTGGCTGCTGGAATATTGACTGGGATTGCTCCCAATCTATAGATCAGCTTAACAATATTGAGTCTTCAAACCCTGGAATAAAGTACATCTCTTCATTCACTTAGGTTTTTAATTTTCCTCAGTGATATTTTGTAGGTTTCAGTGTACATGTTTTACACATTTTTGTCATATCTAGTCCTAAGTATTTCTTAGGAAATAATTAATTTTTTAATTTCAATTTCCAACTATTTATTGGTGGTATGTAGAAATACAATCGATTTTTTTATACAGATATCATATCTTGCAACCTTGCTAAATTTGCATGTTTCTATTAGTTTTTTAAATGTCATCAGAATTCCAAAAGAGATGATCAGATCATGTGTGAATAAAGATGTCTTTACTTGTTTATTTCCTTTGTCATTGGCTTTTCTTTCATTTTCATGTTTGATTGCACTGGCAAAAAGTTTCCATGTAATGCTGAATAAAATGGTGAGAGCAGACCTGATCACTTGTTTCCGATCTTAAGGGGAAAACATTCTGCCTCTCACCATCGAGTATGATATTTCCATATTTTCATAATTGCCTTTGTCGGCAATTTCTTTCTACTCCTACTTTATGGGAGTACTTTTTAGGAATGGATGTTAGATCATGTTGAACTCTTTTTTCTGATCTATTGAGATAAGTATATGGCTTTTCTTTTATGGTTTGTTAATATTCTGAATCACACTGACTAATTTTCTAAGCTAAAACCAACCGTGCATTGCTGAGGTAACACCCACTTTTATACTTTTGGGTTTGTTTAGGATTTTTTTATGTATGTTCATGAGGGATGTTTATAGTTTTCTTTTCTATTTTGATATTTGCATATAGTTGACCTCACATAACAAGCTGAGAAGTAATCCCTGCTCTTTAATTTGCTGGAGATATTTGTGTAGAATTTATCTCCTCAAATGTGTGGTAGAAATGAAGCCATCTGGACCTGGCGTTTTCTTTCTGGGAAGGTTTTTAACTACTAATTCAGTTTAATAGACACTGTTTTATTCTAGTTATCTATTCCTACTTGTGTGATATTTGTAGTTATATATTTTTTCTATTCCTTCTAAATTGGTGAATGTATGGGAAAATCCTGTCATAATGTTCCCTTATTATCCTTCTAGTGTCTCTAGAATACCTAGTGATGGTCTTCACTTCATTCTTTCCTTTTTTCCTGATCGGTCTGGTTAGACATTTGATTTTATTGATTTTCTCAACAATCAGCTTCTGATTTCATTGATTTTTCTCTATTATTATCCCGCTTTTTATTAAATTGACTTCCACTTACATTTCATTTCTTTTCTTACTTTGGGTTTAGTTTGGGGTTTTTTTCCTAGTTTCTTAAGGAGGAAACAGTAGTCATTGATTTGACAACTTTTCCTCTTCTACTAAAGACACTTTATGCTATAAATTTTGAGACACTGTGCTTTCACTTACATTTAGTTAAAAAAAATTCAAATTTTCCTTTTGATTCGTTCTTTGACATGTGAGTTGTTCAGAATTGTGTTGTTTAGTTTCCAAATATTTGAAGATTTTTCAGAGATATTTCTGCTCGACTTCTAGTTTAATTCTGGATAGTTAAAGAATATGCTTTGTGTGACTTGAATCATTTTAAACTTATCTAATCTCGTATTATATGGTTCAGAATGCAGAATATCTTGGTAAATGTTCCGTGAGACTTGAAAAGAGTGTGTATTCAACCCTTGTATGGAGCGTTCTATAAGTGTTAATTAGATAAAGTTGCTTTTCAAGTCAATATCTCACTGATTTTCTATATAACTATTCTAGCAATTATCCAGAGAGAGGTATTGGAATCTCCACTTTCGATTATGGATTTGTCTATTTCTCCTTGCAGATCTGTAAATTTTTGCTTCATGTACTTCAGTGCTCAGTTCTTTGGTAAGCAGACATTTTATATTGGTATGTCCTTCTTATAAAATGACTCTTCATCATTATGAGGGGATTTTATCCTTAGCAATATTCTTTTGTCTGAGATCTGATATTAAGAGACACTATATTATAGGGGGCTGGAGTGGCTCAGTTGGTTAAGCGTCTGCCTTCAGCTCGGGTCACGATCCTGGGGTCCTGGGATAGAGACCCATATTGGGCTCCCTGCTCAGCAGGGAACCTGTTTTTCCTTCTCCCTCTCCCTCTGCTTACCACTCCCCTCTGCGTGTGCACTCTCTCTCTCTGTCAAATAAATAAACAAAATCTTTTTTTAAAAAAAGAGAGAGACACTGTATCTTGACTCTTGTTAACACTATATTTTTTTTCAACCTTTTAATCTATTTGTCTTTACATTTAAAGTGGATTTCTAGAAGGCAAAATATAAATTGAGTCTTGCTTTTTTATCCAATCTTATAACACCTGCCTTTTATTGAGGTATTCATATCATTTGCATTTAATATGGCTACTGACAGGATTAAGTCATGCTATTTACCTCATTTTTTTTGTTCCCTTTTTCTTCTTTTTCTAATTTCTTTTAGATTGAGTATTCTTATGAATTCATTTGCTCTCCTGGCTTATTGGTTAAATTTTCCATTTTGATATTTTAGTGATTGTTCTAGGGTTCATAGTCTACATCTTTAATTTATCACAACACACTTTCAAACATATCGTGATATTTTTTTAAAAAGCATAGTATAATAACTTTACAAGAGTGTACTTTAATTTACTTTAATTTCTCCTCTCCTGGCCTTTATGCTATTTTTGTTACATTTTTACATATATATGTTTATGTACATGTTACAAATATAATATATAGGTATTATAAACCCTACAGTACATTATAATTTTTGTTTAAACAGTCAATTATATCTTTAGGAGACTTAAATAAGGAAAATATTTTATGCATTGACTGATAGAGTTATCATTTCTAGTGCTTGTTATTCCTTTCTTTGGGATTTATAAAATTTCCTAGCTCTGTAGGTCTACAGTTTTCATCAAATTCAGAAAATGTTCAGCCATTATTTTATCACATATTTTTGTACTCACCTCACCTTTGGGAACTACAATTACGTGTGTATTAAGTTATATTCAGCTGTCCCACAGTTCAATGATTTTTTAAAATTTCATTTTCTCTCTTCATGCTTCATTTTGGATTGTTTATTACTGCCTTCAAATTCACTAATCTTTTCTTCTGTGATATCAAATCTTCCATTAATCCAATTCAGTACGGTTTTTCTGGCACATTGTACTTTTTACCTCCAGAAGTCTGATTTATGTCTTTTTTAAATCTTCTATGTCTCTACTTAATTTTTTTTAATTTTTGAATATTTGAAACATTATTTACTTTAGGGCTAACTATTCCACCATACTGAGGCAAGACCTTTCTGAGCTCTCTACCCAGTGCCCCATAATTGAAATTTTCCAGACTGGCTGATGGGACAGGTACTATTCTGACATTGACTGACTGCCACATAATGCTCCGGGTGTTTTAATTCCCTGAACTCAGGTTTATTGTTTTCTCACATACATATGAGGATCAATATTCTGCTAAATACTCAAGGAGATCCCCTTGCAATCTCAAGAGTTCTTTCTCTGTACACCTCTCTCTTTTCCAGGACTCTGTTCTTTAGACTGCCACTGATTCGGTCACCTTGAACTCTCAGCTCTAGTTCTTCAATTCAGGGAGTCCTCTGAGTTCTACCCAAGTTGCCCCATCCTGCATTACAGCCTGGGAATTCTCTCAAGGCTACTGTAACAATCACAGGGCTCATGTCCTATATTTTCTGTCTCTCCTCAGCCTTTACCGTCTTTCAGCCTTTCACCCTCCAATGCCTTCAGAATTGTTTCATATACTTCGTCTAGTTTTTTGTTTGTTTGTTTGTTTGTTTCAGAAGAGAAAGTTATCTAGTAGAAACAAGACATTTTTAATTTCACAAATGAATCCTAAGCAATGGTAAAAAAATGTCTACTTCCTAAGAGTAATCAGAAAAGGGTTCCCAGAGTTTTTAGTCAGGGCAGAAGATAAATGAGACCCACCAAATAAATATGGAGAGACTACTAAAAAAAAAAAATTAAGTTACCTTTTCATTACATCCCACAAGTTGCTTTGTTCATTGTACCAGTTATTCAACAACCGGAAAAACTTCAATGTCCCTGAATATGGGATTTGCTCATTCATGCCACCCTATATTGCTATTAGTGTAACTGCAACCTCCCTCTATTCAACGATAATTGTAAAACTTTCTCTTAGAATGAGGCATTTACTTTCTCCTTGTAAAGTTTTAGAGTCAACATTTTCTGCCCATCAGCTGTCACGGGAACTTAAAGAAAACCTGCTACACCCTGGTCATATTTATTACTCCCACAAAAGGATTTGATAATGGAATCAGGCCCCTGGAAGTTGTTTCTGCAGGGTCACAGATGGGGGAATCTTTACAATATTGTCAAATTGAATTTTAGTGTTCCACACACTGTATTTGATATTTCTCTGACATAAGCCTATCTGGTCTAGGTCTCTGACTACATGGAATCCCTGAATACAAGCTTTCAATCAAGAGCTTTTTTTTAGCATTGCAGCAATAAAAATGTTTCCAAAGGCAAAAAGAAACATTTCTTGGTAGGCTCATTATTATATAAAAAGGGACCCTTGAGTACTTACCTTGTTTCTAGATTTTTCAGAATTTTTATTGCACTTAAGGCAAACTAGAAATGTTTAAACACTTAATGCTTCAATTAAAATATCTATTAAATATCTATTTAATGGTGGATACTATACTATTCATTGAGAATACAGAAGTGAAGTAAATCAGCTCTGCCGTTAATATGTTTATAGTCTGGAGTGGGCCTCAGGGTTATATAGGCAAATAAGTGTGAAATCGTAAAGATTTGTTTTGTTTCCATTAAAGGTCATACCCAAGATGAACTATTATAGAATTTAAAAATGGCAGAACAATTAATAATTATAATAATAATTGTAGAATAATAAAATCACAGAAATAGAATTCACTTATTATCATTCCTTTTAAACTCTACCCACCAAATGTTCCAGTCTTCCACAGGAAAATGGTATCAGACCACAGAACTGACAAACTATGGCCCAAATCCCACCTGCCTCCTGCTTTTATGAATAAAGATTTATTGGAACATGGCCTTGTTCATTCATTTACATATTGTTTAAGGCAGTTTCATCCTACCACATCAGGATTGAATGCAACAGAGGTCACATGGCCCCCAAAACTGAACATATTTACTGTCTGACCCCTTAAAGAAAAAGTTCTCTAACTCCAGCATCAGACAATGAACTTGTCAGTCTTGTATCTAAACAAAGAGCTCTAATTAATACTCAACTGCTTTGAAACCTGCAGTAAAGAAAATTAAACAAACCATTAGCCAATTTTATGCTCAACAATTTGGCAATTGCTTTCTTTACACTTAGCCCACATCTTTTTAGTTTGCCTGTACAATGCCTATTGCCTTCATTGCATCCTCAGGGGAAGTACAGAACACCCCACCATTAAACTCCTCATTAGAGTCCTCTATATATTTTTGTATATGTCACCCTTTCTCTCAAAAACCAAAATATCTCAAGGTTCTTAGAGTCATTATAATGCAAATGGTACACGAAAACCTTGACTCCCGTTCCATCTGCTATGCGACTCCCCAAATACATGATTATTGGTAAATCTTTTTCACTGCCTGACCCTGATTTGGTGACTGTCATCAAACTATCAATTATTTCCAGTACTATCTTCTTGGGAAGTTTTCTTGTAGTCTTTTTATAAGAAGGGAACTATAATCGCAACATTAATTTCTCACATTCTCCTCTTATATTTTCACCTTTTGCCGGTAACATAGGTGTTCCAATTTGTTTACAAATATTTCCAGATACCAAACAATTTAGCTATAACATAGCAGATTTCTTAATGTCATTCAATTTGGGACTCCTTACATAAGGTAGAGCTGCATTAAAATGTTATCAATTATTCCCAAATAGATTATTAGGCAGTTGAGCAACCTACACTAACTGCAAGTGTCAAGAAATCTAAAGAAGACAAATCCAAAAGAAAATTGCTTACAACCATAAATAAACTTCCTTAAAAATAACAAGTCATTGCTGTTAACATAGGTGTTTCTCATAAAAGTGTACTGCGAAGGGGCACCAGGGTGGCCCAGCTGGTTAAGCGTCCAACTCTTAATTTTAGCTCAGGTCATGATCTCAGGGTTGAGATCAAGCCCCTTGACAGCTCCACACTCAGTTTAAGATTCGTGCTCTCCCTCTCCCTCTGCCCTATGCCCCCAATTCGTGCTCACTCTCGAAAATAAATAAATAAAAGTGTAGTGCAGAAAATATTTCTGTCTATGTCTATAAGGACGTTCACATTTCTGTTTGGATATTCAAATTGGTAGTTGTCTTTGTCAGTTTGAGCTGCTCTAACAGAATATCATAAACTTGATGGCTAAACAACAAACACTTAATTCTTACAGTTCTGGAGCCTGGAAGTCCAAGATCAGGCTGCCAGCATGATTGGGTTTTTGGTGTAGGGCCCTCTCCCTGGTCATATCCTCACATGTCTGTCTATATATAGACACAGAGAGAGAGAGAGATCTGTCTCTCTATCTCAGAAGGCCACATATACATAGAGAGAAAGAGATTTCACATTTCTTCCTTTTTTTATAAGGGCATGAATCCACATGAGGGCTACACCCTCATGACCTAATTACCTCCCAGAGGCCCCACCTCCACACACTACCACATTGGGGATTACAGTTTCAACACATGAATTTTAGGGGAACACAAACATTCAGTCCATAAAGTAGTAACTACCTGCTAAGATGAAAATACATTTAGATAGGAAACGTCCATCTCTATAGACCCCATATTTATAGGCGAATTTTATTTCTACTTCGTTTAACCTACTCCCTCCTCAAATCACACTTCTAGAATCTCCAAGCCCACTTTCAGAAACAAGATTGCCTCCAGAGTCCGCGGCTGAAGTAATTAGATAAGCTTTCCGATTTCTATTTATCAATTTGGGTCAGTAAGTGAGGAGGCTGATTTGCTTAGCAGCTTACTTCCCAGGCTGAACTGCTACATTCTTCAAATATAATTAGAGACATGAACACCTTTGTGAGTTTGCGGCGGGGTGGGGGGGGGGGGCTCTAATATGGCTGCACTTTAAACATTTTAAACAGTGCTATGTCTAGTCTCTGAATTATTTATGTTACTTCTTAGAAAAGTCAAAAATACATTTTGAAATTTCCAAAATAAAAAGGCAAATGAATAAATCTTTAAAAAGGGGGTGGCGTCTGGGTGGCACAGTCTGTTAAGCACCTGACTCTTGGTTTTGGCTCAGGTCATGATCTCAGGGTCTTGAAATTGAGCCCCACATCAGGCTCCAATCACAGCATGAGTCTGCTTGAGTCTCTTTCTCTCTCCCTCTCCCTCTGCCCCTCCCCCTGCTCTTTCTCACTGTCTCCCAAATAAATGAATAAACCTTTAAAAATATTAAATTAAATTTTAAAAAAGAAAAGCTACTCTTCTAGCTTGTGTGATTTCCTTATTTTAACCCCAGGTAATAGATGTGCAGTGCAATGAGATATTTTTAATTTCATTTCTATTTTTACATGGCAATATTTATACACATTATAGGTAATAATATGCAATAATAAAACTAATGTCATTATTCCAACTGCTGTCTTAATTTTAAAAATTAACTAGTCTGTGGATTTACTCATAAAATACATTCTGGTTATTTGGCGATCAGTCTCCTTTTCTTTACTGTTTTCCTTTACTAAGTAAATATTAATCTTTTTCCATTTAAGCACCATCAGACCTATTTATAAAAAAATCCATTGCTTTCCTGTATCTCTAGATTTGTTATTTTAAAAATCACTGGATAAAGATCACTAGTTTTCTTTTTATATATATTTTTTTAATATTCTTGATTTGGTCCTCTGATGATGACAGCATTAGAATAATAGAGGGAAAATAAGCAGCATGTGTTACTTTCTCTCTAACAATTTTACGGTAACGACAGGGGTGTCCATGGCAAACAACGCACCATGTAATCTACTCCAACACCTTGTTGCTTTTAGTCTCTCACCCTAAATACTGACCATTTCAGAAATAGCAAGGCCTCTGCATAAATGCCTTTTGACACCAACAACTGCCCTCAAACTGATATTTATAAATGTCAAGCCAGTCCACTAATATTGGATTCATATTTCAAAAGATTTGTCTGAAGAGCGTTACTGGAAATATTAGCAAAATATACCCACCTAGGTGTATTGTATTTTTAAAAGTTCTTTTGTTTCTATTACTGTTTACTTGTATACCCCTAGAATCATAGCTTCTGCTTTAGAAATTATTGTTCTGTCTAGAAAGGATGGAATTTAACAATAATGATGATGATGATACTAATAAGAGCTACCATAATAAGCATTAAAATGTGCCAGACTCATACTAGGTATATTAAATATAATGTATTTAATCCTCACTGTAATCCTAGTAAGAGTCATTTTTATACATGAAGAAATCAAGAACCAAAGAGGTTAAATAAAATGACCAAAGGCGGGCAGATAATAAGCCACTGAGCTAGAAAGTGCATCAGTGCCTGAGTCCCAGATCTAGGCCAACTTCAACACAACACCGTCACTCATTAAAAATGGATGCGCTTAGTTTTAAACGTTTAATGGTTTCTATATTAAGGTCAAAACAAAAGGCTAAATACTTCAGGGTAACTCCTCATGATTTCTCTAAATTAAAGTAGTACTAACAAGTACAGGAAATTCAAATGGCCACTTGATCTTTAGAGGAACCACAGTCGACTATGAACATTCCTCGCTTAGTTTACCAGACTGAATGTAAAACTGTAGAGTGTGAGGCTCAATGTCTTTTATTTGGAGTTTTAAAAATTTCTGAAAACCACTGGCCTTCCCAAGAAATTTCTTGGCCTCCCCCAAGAAATCTACTGCCCTTTGCTATTTTGCTCAGCTTCCTGAATCCCACTCTTTCTAAATCATTTCTATTGAATTCTAGAAGGCAGCATTAGAATAGGTCTGTGGATCCACATAGCACACTGAATGTGGATGGAGTAAATAATGTGTTTCATACATGTATTTGCTATTACATTTCAAATATACACAGCTTTTAGTGATTAATACATCATAAATTATTTGAAGTATTCTTAAATTCATAGCATCTTTGTCCTGTCAACCACCATAAAAAGTATAATATAACATGAATGTTTCTATTAATCTCTTTTTTACTTTAAATAGAATTCCTTAGGCCACCTGGGTGGCTCAGTCAGTTAAGCATCTGCCTTCAGCTCAGGTCACAATACCAGGGTCCTGGGATCAAGCCTCACATCAGACTCCCTGCTCACTGGGGAGCCTGCTTCTCCCACTCCCTCTGCCTACCACTCCCCCTGCTTGTGCTCTGTCTCTCTCCCTCTAGTACATAAATAAAATCTTTTAAAAAAATAAAAGTAAAAAAAAAAAATAAATAGAATTCTTCAGAGCGAAAAAGTTGAAAACTTCTATACCAGTCCTTGAACAGTAAAATTGCCATTCTACTAGTCCTATTGTGATCGGAACATTAAAGTAGTCTAATATCTTCTCCATAACTGTGCAAGACTACAGCATTAGACAAATGAAAAAAACACAAGCAAAAATGAAAAGTCCCCCAAATACAATATGTCATCAACGGCACCCAACAAATGCTCTAATGCTGACTCAGGTTACCCACTCTGTCTTCTCTCCCAGCATAAACATCCCTTTCTGCAGCCCCTTCATACACAGAACTGAGATGCAGAGTCTGAAAAGAAATGTAGCCTGAGCCGTGTTTCTCCCCAGTTATTAGCATGTGTTTTTCAAAGGATGTAGCAGTATAAAAGTGAGGCATGGATGTTTTAGGCAAAATATTCAAGAGTCACTCTTTAATTAACTTCACCAAAGGTACTCAACATTATACACCAGTGATTAGAATGTGGAGCTATTTGCTCTGTAATATTAAAGAATGTCAACACTTCCATTACTTATAAAGCTGTATTTTTTTGAGCTTTTCATTTCACTTGCTCAAATTGGTTCTGAAAAGACATATGGAAGTGTCTAGCTCCATCATTAAGCAAAATCATTTGAACACTACAGCATGCTTTCATTCCTAGCAATGGTTACCAAAACAGGCACTTGCTTCATGGTCAGAAGTGATTAATCTTGATTAATAATAAAGTAATGTCCTTCCAACAGTTAGTTGAGAAACTGAATGCTGGCTATTGGCTGACCTTTGATCCACATACTTTCCCTTAGTCTTTTACCCTAAACCAATAGAAAGAAGTCAACTTCTGAGCTACACCTGTCTGCCAATCCCAGCTCCATTATTTGCCACAGCATTATTTAAAGTCAATTATTTAATTTCTTTGAAGTTCTCTCCCAACAAAATTTACTTCACTGTCTTCTCAAAATTACATGAAACAATGCTTCTTTGCATATAACTAACATTAGATATGATTTAAAACAACACTGTTTGGGGCCCCTGGGTGGCTCAGTTGGTTAAGCATCTGACTCTTGATTTTGGCTCAGGCCAAGAGCTCAGGGTCTTGAAATCAAGCCCCACATTGGGCTCCTCGCTGGCCATGGAGCCTGCTTAAGATTCTCTACCTCCCTCTCCTTCTGCCCTTCCCCCTGCTTGTGTGCTCCCTCTCCCTCTAAATAAATAAATAAATAAAACTTTGTTTTATTCTCTCAAGTAGCACACACCCATATTCACTTTCCTAAATGCATTTTATTCACATCTTTCCTCAGCTCTGAACACTGCTTTCAGTCTATGCAGTGCCCAGTGGCTTTGACCAACCTGCCCATAAAATATGGGGATTGACTAGGAACAGCTTAAAGGAGGGGCAATCAGTGAAATCATTATTATGGATCTTGCCAGTCCTGTTTGCAGTGACTTCATTTGCTTAATTCATCCTCAATGGATTAAGTTCAGTTTCAAAAAGCATTCACGTAGGTGCTAGTCACATGACAAGATGAAATTTACAATTGTTGCAAATCTATATATATGCAAATCTATTTATATGCAAATCTATATATATGCAAATATATATATATGAATGAAAATATATAGGTCTTTTTCATTCATGACAGCATTGGTTAAATTATAAATAAAATTGTTGTCAGAAATAAAGTGTTTCTGGAGATAATGCTAAAAGCTGAATGTTTTGATGCTGTGAACTAGATATGCAAAAATCACTCAAACCTTATTTTTTCTTAACTTCTGTAATAGAGACTAGAGAATTGAGATACCTTCCCAGAATCCTTCACAGCTGGGTTTAGCCATGTGACTCATCTCCAGCCAATGAAACGCAAGCAGGCATCATTGACTAAGCTTTTTTAAATGGAAAACGTTGTAAGTTTTGGCATTCTGCTTTTGCCCTTTATCCTTTCCCCTTCTTCTACATGAAACAAGGATACAATGCCTACAGATGGAACAGCCATAATGTAACCACGAGGATAAAGAACACAGTTAAAGGATGAAAGGAACTCAGGCCTATAATGAAACCACTAAACTACTCTACCAGCCTAAGACTTCGTGCTTCCAAATTTCTTGTCACATGGGACAAATCTCTTACTTGGTTAAACCATTATTAGTTGAGTTTTCTGCTACTTATAATTGAACTTTATCCCAGCTGACACAGCCTAAATGCAGACAGTATTTAGTTTTACAGAGAAGAATGGGAGAGAATTCCAGTTGGAAAAACAGCAGGAAACATGACCGTATCCAAGAGTGAACGCCTTCTTTTTGGAGAAAAATGAACAAAACAAATTCACTGAAGTCAAGGATATACAGGAGGCAGTAGTAGATAAAGTAGGGTTGTGTCTGTGGGAAATAGTCCAAATACACAGTGTCCGAATGCCAGGACAAAGAATGGGAATAATACAAAGAATGGTACACAATACAATAGTCTGCAAGGGATTTCTCAGTTGCTGACACCACATATACATTTTTAAAGATCTAGAATGATACAACCATCTAGCATGTATTTCTAGTAATTTGCCCTTGTAATCTGTGAAGCCCTCCCTCAAACCCTCAAGACTAAGTGGTACTCAATCCAGAGCAATACTAAGGATAGGCGGTCTCAAAATAAGTCAATGAAAAGCAAGGATGTATTTATCACTTAGACAATTCTGTTCCTTACATGAGACATCAATTCTTTACTTGCTCGTATCTTCCATATCACTTGTGACACCAACTAACGTTGCAGTAACAACAACTAATCACAACTTCTCCTGCACCTGAAGAGCACCTCAAATTTGGCTTTATCACTTTAACCTCTATTCTACACATTGAAGGAACACATGGCTTTTAGTTTGGGATCCCCAACAAGCAGATGTTGATGCAAATATTTGAATACAAGACTTTTACTTCGGAAGGGAAGGAACATCAGTTGGGGAATGGAGAAGTTAGTCAAGGAAAGAAAGGCATTCCATAAGAGGGTTCCTAGTGCTTAATCCGTTGGAAGAGTCCTAGATTTAACCCAAAAGAAAGGGACCTGGTATATTTGGATACAACCTCCCATCAGTCATGGGCTGAAAGCCAGTGCTGATGGTATCAGTTCTCCTTCACTTTGGGCCAGCCATGGACATAAGGCAGAGTTTTACTCTTTAGCTTCAGAGAAAGCCCTCTGGAAGACCATAGTATGTGAAAGTCTGATGTGAGGCACAAGCACGTAAGTCCTGAGAAATAAGGGTGGAGAACCAACAGCAAATGCTACAACATGCTTGGGCTGACCAATGACTGAGTCCAGGGACCAGTTTAAGTAGCAAGTTTCCAGTTCTACAAAAATGATAAAACACAAGACTTAAGGACTCACCAACAGAGCATAAAAAGATCTTCCTTTCTTTGCTGCACTCTAGAAGTGAGATATGGAACCCAAAATGACTCCAGTCAAGAACCACATGATCCTCTCAATTGATGCAGAGAAAGCATTTGACAAAATACAGCATCCTTTCCTGATTAAAACCCTTCAGAGTGTAGGGATAGAGGGTATATTCCTCAATTTCATAAAAACCATCTATGAAAAGCCTACAGTGAATATCATTCTCAATGGGGAAAAGCTGAAAGCCTTTCCCTTAAGATCAGGAACACGACAAGGATGCCCACTCTCACCATTATTATTCAACATAGTACTAGAAGTCCTTGCAACAGCAATCAGACAACAAAAAGGGATAAAAAGTATCAAGTATCCAAATCGGCAAAGAAGAAGTCAAACTGCCTCTCTTCACAGATGACATGATACTCTATACGGAAAACCCAAAAGACTCCACCCCCAAATTACTAGAACTTATAGAGCAATTCAATAATGCGGCAGGATAAAAAAAATCAATGCTCAGAAATCAGTTGCATTTCTATACACGAACAATGAGACTGAAGAAAGAGAAATTAGGGAATCAATTCCATTTACAATAGCACCAAAAATCATACGTTATCTCAGAATTAACTTAAACAGAGAGGTAAAGAATCTATATTCTAGAAACTACAGATCACTCATAAAAGACATTGAAGAAGACACGAAAAGATGGAAAAATATTCCATGCTCATGGATCAGAAGAATAAACATAGTTAACATGTCTATGCTACCCAGAGCAATCTACACTTTCAATGCCATCCCGATCAAAATACCAATGACATTTTTCAAAGAGCTGGTACAAATAGTCCTTAAATTTGTATGGAACCAGAAAAGGCCCCGAATCTCCAAGGAACTGTTGAAAAGGAAAAACAAAGCTGGGGGCATCACAATGCCGGATTTCGAGCTGTACTACAAAGCTGTGATCACAAAGACAGCATGGTACTGGCACAAAAACAGACACATCGACCAATGGAACAGAATAGAGAACCCAGAAATGGACCCTCGGCCCTTTGGGCAACTAATCTTTGACAAAGCAGGAAAAAACATCCAGTGGAAAAAAGACAGTCTCTTCAATAAATGGTGCTGGGAAAATTGGACAGCTACATGCAAAAGAATGAAACTTGACCACTCTCTCACACCATACACAAAAATAAACTCCAAATGGATGAAAGACCTCAATGTGAGACAGGAATCCATCAAAATTCTAGAGGAGAACATAGGCTGCAACCTCTTTGACATCAGCCACAGCAACTTATTTCATGACACATCTCCAAAGGCAAGAGAAACAAAAGATAAAATGAACTTGTGGGACTTCATCAAGACAAAAAGTTTCTGCACAGCCAAGGAAACAGTCAAAAAAACTAAGAGACAGCCCACGGAATGGGAGAATATATTTGTAAATGACACTACAGATAAAAGACTGCTATCCAAGATCTACAAAGAACTTCTCAAACTCAATACATGAGAAACAAATAATCAAATCAAAAAATGGGCAGAAGCTTTGAACAGACGCTTTTCCAATGAAGACATACAAATGGCTAACAGACACATGAAAAAATGTTCAACATCATTAGCCATCAGGGAAATTCAAATCAAAACCACACTGAGATACCACCTTATACCAGTTAGAATGGCAAAAATGGACAAGGCAAGAAACAACAAATGTTGGAAAGGATGTGGAGAAAGGGAATCCCTCTTACACTGTTGTGGGAATGCAAGTTGGTACAGCCACTTTGGAAAACAGTGTGGAGGTCCCTCAAAAAGTTAAAAATAGAGTTACCCTATGACCCAGCAATTGCACTATTGGGTATTTACCCCAAAGATACAGATGTAGTGAAGAGAAGGGCCATATGCACCCAAATGTTCATAGCAGCATTGTCCACAATAGCTAAACTGTGGAAGGAGCAGAAATGCCCTTCAACAGATGACTAGATTAAGAAGATGTGGTCCATATATACAGTGGAATATTATTCAGCCATCAGAAAGAACGATTACACAACATTTGCAACAACATGGACGGGATTGGAGGAGATTATGCTAAGTGAGATAAGTCAAGCAGAGAAAGACAATTATCATATGCTTTCACTCATTTATGGAACATAAGAAATAGCAGGAAGATCGGTAGGAGAAGGAAGGGGAGAATGAAGGGGGGTAAACAAAAGGGGGAATGAACCATGAGAGACTATGGACTCTGGGAAACAAACTGAGGGTTTCAGATGGGAGGGGGTGGGGGACTGGGATAGGCCGGTGATGGGTATTAAGGAGGGCACATATTGCATGGAGCACTGGGTGTTATACACAAATAATGAATCATGGAACACTGCATCAAACACTAAGGATATACTGTGTGGTGACTAACATAACATCATAAAAAATTATTATTAAAATAAAATAATTAATTAATTAAAAAAACGAAACAAAACAAAATGACTTCAAAAAGGGAGTATTCAAGTGGGATTTGCTTTTACTCCACAAAGTTTATGGTAGCCTGATTGCAATAAGAGACCTTTTGGAATAAAGTCAACAATACTAATGAAAATCACAGGTGATCAGGATTATTCTTTTCACTTATAGAAAACCCAGTAAGAGGAAAAATCAAACTCTTCGTTGACCTGGATGGCAAAGAATAAATCAAATTCTAACATCAGAGTCTAATATCTGAATGGCTAGGCAAGAATCAGGAGAGAAAGCCATACTTGGTTCCTTAAATGGGCTATGACTTTTTGCAGCCATAACCTTTTTTTTCTCTATTTCACAAACATTAATATAATGTTTACTATATGTCTGTTTCACGTGCTTTGTAAAGAAAACTCATTTAATTTTCCTAACAATTTTATGAATTACTTACTATAATTTATCACCATTTTACAGATAGAAGCATAAAAAGCTAAATAACTTTCCCAAGAAAAATCTATACCTCTGAAGTATTTTCTTTTCAATCACTACAGTCTTCTGACTCCCTCTAAATAAGAATTTAGTCGATGTCATGGGCATATGGTAGTCCCTCAATCCCTATTACAAACTTTTGTATCCTTACAATTATCATTGGCATATCCTCAGATTGTAAAGGGAGAGACAGGAGAGAAGAACTGAGTCTTCTGGCAAATACCCATTGCTAGGCTAATTATAACAACTACACCAGAAATTAGCTCTACCCTTATGAGTGTTCAGTACAATAGGAGTAGGGGCAACTGTCTAAAGCAAGAGTAAAATAATTGGTCTGGAGAATCTAGAATACCAGCCAACCAGTTCAGTCTTTATTATTCTGTAATCACAATGATAAGGAACCATTGAAAGATCTGCGAGAGAAATTAAGAGCATGTACATGTGGTTAGATGTCAGTACGAGTAATAAAACTGGCGAATGTGTGGTACTCAGTGGCAGGCAAGAGGGATTCCAGGAAACCACAACTATCTGGAAAAGTCTACCTCATCACAAGGACAGGACATAATTATTCACATTCTAGCCTTCTAAAATGCAAGTAACAGGTGAGCAATACAATTGTATTCACTTTGAAGGAAAAACGCATTTCTGCATTTTAACGTGAACATTCATAACCATGGGCACCAATTGGCTTCTTGGGGTCCTTGAATTCATTCCCAAGACAAATCAAACAGAAAAAATGCTATTGCTTTTCAATAGGAGCCACCTGGTAATACATAGGCAAACATTCTTCCCCCAAGGCCTTCTTCCACCTAGACCCCAAAATGCGTTCAACGGCTGCTTTCTACACCACCACTTGACAGCCAAAGACTTCTGGATGTCACTTGCTTCGGTACTAATGGGTGTAGGGCCTGGTAGCTCGAGTTATGTGCCTTTAGTGATACTGTTTCTAGAGGGGATTGCCATTCTTGCGTATCTTCATTTTTCTACCTGAGAACATATCTTAGTGATGTGGTTTTGGAATGTAGGTGAGGTTTGGTGGGGTGAGGTCTGAAGCTGACCACCAAGGAAGAATTCTTGAGACGTCTTTGGTGCAAAATGGTGGTTTTATCAAAGCACAGGGGCAGGACCATGGGCAGAAAGAGCTGCTGCCCCGGGGTTGTGGGGGGTGGCTGATTATATACTACTGGGGCTGGGGAAGGTAAGGGAAAAGGGAGGTTTCCAAAAGAACTTTCCTATGCTAAGGAGGGCCTACAAGATACCAGAGGCCATGCCATTGTCAAGTTAAGGTTGTTTTTCCCTCTCAAAGAGCACTAACATTAAAACAGTTGGGAGCTTCCCGGAAGAATATCACACATGTCCCCCCAGAAGTGGGGGGTTTGCAGGGTGTCCGCTCGTGCTTTGTCCTCAGCTAAGCCTTCTGTCCGTCATCACTAGAAATGCTTCTCAGAGCTGACTACATTTCAGAATCCCTGTGGTTTTCTTCCACATGCCCAGACTCCAATTCCAGAAATTCTGATTAATGGGTTTACGGTAGAACCCGAGCATGTGCATTTTTTTTTTTCAAACTCCATGGCTGACCGATGCAAAGCAAGGTGGAGAAAGACAGCCCTGCAAATAAGAATGATGACGGGAGTTCACGACTTTCATGCGCTCTCCTTGCGCCGGGCGCTTGGCCAGAGACCTACGAGTCTCAATTCGTTTGATCTTCATAACAACTTTCTGAGGGTGGAGCTAGCATGATCTCTACTTTTCTGTTAAGAAACCTGAAGCAGTGATAAACTGAAGAACTGAAGAAACACACGGGGGAGTCAGGATTTAAACGCAGGCAGCCTGCTATAAATATACATATACGTGTGCCTCACACCAAATAAGAAAAAGCAATTTCTTTCTAGAGCCTAGGTGACGGCTTAATAAGGTCTCACATCTTAAAATCTTAAAACGTCAAGACCATAAGATTTAAATGATGTTGGCTTGAACCTCCATTGAATTTGCTATGGAAAGTCTAAGGACCTCCCGCAAATTTCTACACCAGGTCTTCCAAGCAGGCAGTTCTGACTCCAAACTCTGGCCTCTGCTGAATTAGTTCCGTTCAGGGAGCAGCCTGACCACTGCCTTGCACCTACCCATGTTTTGGTCTTTGTTAGCCCATGGGACCGCCACACAGGGTAATCAGCCACTTCCCACTATTAGAAAAAAAAAAAAAAATACTAAGCTAAACAAGCCATAATAGGTTTTATAAGGTCGTATGTAGTGAACTTCTTTGCTGATTTTTTGGGTGAGACAGAGAGTTTGTTATTTTTTTTAATTGCAGTAAGACAGACAACCTAAAATTGAATAATGATGCCATTTCATTAAACATTCTCCAGCCACTGAGTATGCCAGTTGCTTGGCCATACTCTTTTTTTATTCTCTCTCCCACCTACTCTCTCCCATTTTATCCAGACTTTGCTTTCTCCACCACCACCCCGCCCCCCGCGTTTCTCTTCTAAAACAAAAGCATTTAGTTAGCTCATCTCTTGCCTCTGGTGTATTCTTTTGCTAGTATCTGCTTTCAGGTGCTCACATTTATCTTAAGTGGCTGATCAAGTATTAAGCAAATGTAGTGCTTTCTCTGAGCGGTATTCTGTTGTGTTGTTTTTCACCTTCACATACCTTTTCTCTGCCAAAGTTTGGGCTGTGTCAATAGTTATCCAAAATAAGGTTGAGATACGGCCCCTAATCAAAGAGTTGACAATTTAGATAGTAAGGCAAGATATGTGTAGGACAATGTGATAAGGATTTAATAAATAAGTGTTCTAGGGAATCATAAGCTTGGAAACTCAGAT
Organism: Ailuropoda melanoleuca; assembly: GCF_002007445.2. Lineage (NCBI taxonomy): Eukaryota > Metazoa > Chordata > Mammalia > Carnivora > Ursidae > Ailuropoda > Ailuropoda melanoleuca. The sequence goes on along the minus strand of NC_048232.1, from coordinate 16,955,665 downwards.
TGAGAAATAGACCAGATATGTAGAAGAAAATATTACAGAAAAGAAAATGCTTCGGTTAAGATTCAGATCAGAGATATCTGATATCTGGGAAGACACCTGTGTCCCGCCCCAGATCAATTCAATCAGAATCTTTGTGGATGGGCCCGGAGTAAAATATATTTTTTTAAAGCACCCCAAGTGATTCTAATGTAACCATGGTTAATCATCACTGTTCTATTTAGTGCCTCATGGCTTGGCTAGTTAGCAAAATATCAAGCAAAGAAATGATATTCAAATTTCTGACATGGGATAATATCCCAAATTGTCTAATTGACCTTTACATTATATACACAATAGGCTTGAAATATTGCATTTTATGTGCTTTACTAAAGATCCAATATATTCTAAATTATAATCAGAATGTGTGTACAAGGCGATCTGAATTCTCACCATCTAATCGTATTGTTTACCTCCCTTCCAGTCATTACAGCAATAGCTACAGCAGCATTTGGAAGTGAGTACCTGCCAACCGTCAGATGGACAAAGCTTTCCACTAAGAGAAATATTGTAGAACGCACTATTTTGTTTCAGTTTTCACGGATAGTGCATTGATATTGGTAGAAGAGGGCCAAGAACATCAGGTGATTCCAGAACGATGGAATTTGCTTGCAGAACTAAATCAATTAATGGGCTTCCAGACAATACCCCCATAAAAGGCTTCCACTTTATGTCTACAGAGGCCGGCTGGTATCTGACCACTTGCTGCTGAAAACTAGGAAACCCTGGTAGAATATTTTTAAAAAGAAAAAAAAAAAAAAAACTGAGGTCCATGTACTACCAAGGCAGCGAGGACTTGAGGGGCCAATATCCCCTAGTAAAGGGAAATACAAAGAGAGAAAACTCCAATTCATCATTATATTTTCCCTCGAGTCATTGGCTTTGTTTACCTGGTGACCAGGAAGCTGAAAAGCTGAGCAGAATTCAACAGAGTTCCAAGACCTCAGTAGACGAAGAAAATAAAAAACTGAAAAGGAGAGCCCACCAAGGGGAGGAACCCAGTAAACACTTCTAGATGTCACTTAGGACTCATGAGGGGCCATGCTATAGAAGTAAGGGCAACAGGAAATGGAACAGCTTTCACAAAAATTACAATATGGCTGCAAATCAGCTCAATGCCAGATGAGAGTGAAGTGTTCTTCCCCCAAACTTCCTGCACCCTGGAAGCAAAGGTAAATTCTCTCTGCAGGAAGATCACACGTAGAGCATCAAAAATCACTCTATTGTTTATCACACCCAACAACTACAAGAAATAGTCACTTTTGTAAAACGAGGATGGGGACACTATCCCTCCATTATGAGGATTGTAGAAGAGGTTTATAAATTACTACAAGTGCTTGACAAACGACAACGCGAATAGGGGACACTGAGAAAATATTCACAGATTATGTCATGTATGTTTTAAAAAATGCTTCCTTTCATGCTTTCTACCAGAGACCCTGGGTAATTGACTTACAATTTTGTGTGAGGTAAGAGAAAAAGATGTGCTGGCTTTATAATTAGATTAACATTAGTATTAGAAGCTAGAGGTGGATAATTTCCCCTGTCAGGCCCTCAGGAGTCAGCAAAAAGGACAGTTCCACATAATGAAACAAGCACAGCTTGAAAAGCTCTTAAACCTTACTTTCCTTCCCATTGTCACCATGTCAAATTCCAGGCTGTTCTGTTTATAATTAAACAAAATTTCTGCATACAGCATGGCAACCTAGTGTTTCATAATCAAGGGAAAATAATTACCTTTCACTATGGGTGTTCCTTAATGAATGAAAATGAAAATGTATTTTCCAGGCTTTTAAGGCCTCTATATTGTATTGCACTTCGAACAGCAGAACATAGTGGTGGGACATTTACAGTGAAATGCACTTCAAATTTATAAAGTGTTTTACAAACATCTGAGTTATTTTTATACCCTAAAGGAAGGATTGTGTTTTTATATTTATACACTAAAGGCTAAGAATATGAGGCACGTGAAATCTAAATGCCAGGAACAGCCCTAGTAATACTAAATTTGGGTAAAATTAAGTCTGAAGTGAGCAGAAATGGTGATTTCAATTTCACTTGTGCCTTTTAGTCATCAGGTTTATAATGTGACTTCAAACTAGATTTGAAATATCCAAATCCTATTTTGAACAACAGTACCCACAACTTCAGATATACCTCAGCTGGACAGTTGTATTGCTAAAACATACAAGGTTCCAAAACGGAAAAAAAAATTGTTTTGAGATGAAAAAACTTTTGACCTCCCCCAACCACCCGGCCACACCAGCCCACACAGCCCTGACACCATTTGGGAGGGGGGGGGGAGGACACTGGAGGTGAGTACTGTGCAAGGAGGTGCCCGTAGTCGTGGGCTGCAAGACTGACCCGCACAAGGCCAAGGCGCTGGTGACGACGCTGCGGGAAATGGGCTGGCACCCGTGACCCACCACAGGCGCCGGCAGGTGGCGAGGGCCGTGGGCGCAGTGACCTAGTGACCTACCTAGAGTGCGGGCCCTTCGAGGTTCTGGCTGCGGATGACGCGGAGTTTGGACGTGGTGACCTGACCCTGGCCGACCTCCAGCTCGCAGCCCTAGACCTCACATCCTCGTGCAGCCCGTGCGGCCTGGCGCCACCTGGCGGCGGCTTCAGGAACTTCATCTTCAGGACCTGACGTTCCCAGAACCCTGTGCCCAGAACCCACACCCTTCCCCTTTGCCCTGTCCATCCCAGTGGCAACAGCCTGTAGCTGTAATAACTAAAATGACATCACTTGTCCAAAATTTTTTTCATGAAATAAACCACTGTCGCCAATCACGATGCCATAAACCCTACACTGACAGTGATACACTTGAAAAAGGACACCTATAAAAGGGGTGAAAGAATTGTATCTTAGGAATCGTAGCTTTCTGATAGTTCTTTTTCTTAAGTGACAATAAGATCTTCCAAGGTCTTAACTACAATAAAATCACTGCAGACCATGTAAGGAATTTCTCTTTCCTGAAGGATGAAGACAATAAAGTGTAAAATGTGGAAGACTGGAGAGAAGCAAGAAGGTCCACAGCTTCTGATGAGTGCCCTAAACAGGCAAGATCTGAAATGCAGAACAAGAGGACATATTATAAAAAGAAAAGAACAGTTATATCTATTGGCAGTTTTCAGTGGCATTATATCAGACAAAATTTTTGGATGACAGGAAAAAGAAATACTGGATCCATGGTTTTTAAACAGTTTCAAACCACCTACATATTAAAATGTACTCTGAGATTTGCAGTGCATGATATGATATGGTAGCTCTGATAAAAGTTGGATAGTTCAGCAAGTGGACAACAATTTTCAGCCGAAGTACTATTTTTTCTGTAAGAAAAATCCAGTTTATAATAGCAACAAAAACTGTAAAATGCCAATGAATTAACATAGGAATGGAAACACAAGAATGGATATTACAAGAAGGCTATTAAATTTAAACTTTTTTCGTGGACACAAGACATGACCAGAGAATCACACTTTCTTCTGGATTAAAGGTAAAAATAGGACAAGCCATCAACTTTCCTCTAATCTATAAAACCAATGCAATCTGAATCAAATTCAAACAGAAATTTTATAGAACTTTACAAAGAGATTCCAGGATCCAGTTGAAAAAGTAAATAAGCAAAATAAACAATAAAGTCTTAAATGAAAAAGTATAGTGAGAGTGATTCATTTGACAACTCAAATACCAAAACAATAATAAAAGTTTAGTACTAAGAGAGAGCCTAATTGTCTCAGGAATGGTGAAGTAGATAAATGGTACCAAATACTGCAGAACAGACCTTACACACAGAAGAAGAATTAATATATGATAATGTTGACATTTCAGATAATTGAGAAAAATAGCATTATAAAATTATTGACTTGAAAATTATAGATCACTCTACCAGACATTCACAAAAATATATTCCTGTCAAACTGAAGACCTAAATATAAACAAGAAAGCTACTATCTTTTAAAAGAAAATATAGGAAATTATATTTTTGTAAAAAATGCCTTCTGAAACAAAACTGGAAGTCATAAAAGAAAATTTTATAATTTGACTTTTAAAAAGTGAGTAACAAAAATCCCTTAAACCAAGTAAAAATAAATGAGAGAATGAGGATTACAGTGTATTAAGAACTTCTACAACTTTATTTTTTAAAGAACTAGAAATGCCTTTAAGACATACATATAAGCAATTATATAGAAATAAGAATAAATACAAAGTCCAAATAAACATATAAAATGATTATCAAATCATTAGAAACTATAGGAATTCAAGTTTACCATCAGCTTAGAATAAATTGAAAAAACCAATAAATCTAATATCGACATGTCCTTATGCTATTGGTAAGAATATAAAACATCAGAACTATTTTGAAGGACATTTGATAATATCAATCAAAATTTAAAATAGGCACAAATACAGATCCAGGTACTTCAGTTCCTCAAATTTATCCCTCAGAAATACTTGAATAAATGCACAAAGAAATACGCATTGTTTGTAAGAAAAAATTAAAACAAATGTCTATAGATTAAAGAATTTTTATATATCATGATATCCATTCTATGGAATTATATGTAGTTGTTAAAAAGAAAAAGGGCAATCTATGTGTTCTAACACAGATAATTCTCCCAAAATGTTAGTTAAATAATTGAGGCAATATGCAATATGTACATTAAAATGCAATTTGTGGTTTTAAAATACGGACATATGCATCTATATGCAAATTAATAGAAAGCTATATGAAAATATAACACTAAACATCAACAGTGATTAATCTTAGGGAGAGGTAAATGACTAAGAAGACCCACTTTAAACTATGCATAGATTAAGTGGTAAGAAGTTATAGCCAACCTACTTTGTAGGTACGTTGTAATATGTACCTATTAACTTTATACCATCAATAAAATTATTATTTGAAACATAATACATGTGCAACTGATCCTATGTATTGGCTTTTTATTAAGACAGAAGAAAAGCAATACTAACATTTATCCACAAAAATATAATTGATGAAATTACTTTCTTTGAGTTCTCATTTAAATTCCCAGTCTTTTAAAAATACATCTGACAGTCATTTCCACATGAATAAATATCTATATATGAAATCAAAATGAAAACAAACTTAAAATTATCATTATCCTCATCAATTCTGTAATATCAAGGCCCCAAATTACTCTTGCAAAAGGTGAAGAGCTAGCCTATACTTATCCTTAAAATGGTTATTTTACTTTTGTAATTTGCAGACATTCATAAGGTGAACTTAAATAATAACTGTAGTTCTGCAGTTATTTCTTTTAACCAATATTTCAAGGCATTTCAAAAATTTGCATTCCAAGCATCTGCCATACAATCCAAATAGGGTCTATGAGAAAGGTAAAAACAAACCATTTAATTAATTTATCCAACTGAAGCCTATTGGACTATTCAGGAAAACTGAGGAACAAGCCAAAATATTATACATAGCCATTCACTTCACCCATCACACCAAACTACCCATCCAGGTGTGATCAGAGATGAACAATCATTTTCTGTAATGACCCCTTCAACACATCCTTGTGACGGAATTCCCAGGGATCCCAAGTAGTTACATTCATACCCACTCTTCCAAATACCCCAGCTGGGAAAGATAATACGGAAGGAACAGAAACTGCCTAAGGTGCGAGTGTGAAATTGTTTCCTGAGACAATCAAACCACGATATTTTTATAGTCTCATTAGAAAGGAAGAAAGATTTGACATTCACTACTATTGCCATGTAATTGGCAAAGACAGTTATCTATGTGGTCTTAAACTCTCCGTGGAGTTTATTCTCCTGTCTGTACAATGGAATGACTGGACTAAATGATCTCTAAGATTGCTCCAATATTCATCGAGCTTATGGGCCAAGCCGCCAAGTTTAAGAGAACCAGAGAAAGGACATTAAGTGCTAGGGATGGAGTTAGTTATCAGGCAGTGTCAGAATCAGTTTATACGTACATAACAAACCACCCAAAACTTGGAGTCTTGCAGCAAGCATTTAGATCCCTCATGATTTTGTGGTTTAGCTGAGTAGTTCTTTTGCTCTGGGCCAGCTTACCTGGGACTGGATGGTTTACAACAGGAGTCAACAAACCTTTTCTGTAAAAGACTTTATGGACCAGATGGACTCGGTCACAGCCACTTAGCACTGCTGTTGTAGCACAAAAGTAGCCACGGACACTATGCAAATGAATGGGCATGACTATGTTCCAATAAAACCGCATTTACAAAAGCAGATGGTGCGCTGGATTCAACCCTGGTCTATGTGGTCTAACACAAAGTCTGGCTAGCTGGTTCACGATTAGCCAGGGTGCTTCCGTTCTCTCCCACAGAACCTCTCATTCTCCACGAGGCTAGCCTCTGTTCATTCACATTGCCTGCTTGGAGTTCCAGATGCAGAGGATAACAAGCCCTATTACATAGCATTGTTTAAGCTTCTGCTCAGGAGAATTTGCCCCATTGGCCAAAGCAAGTCACGTGGCCAAGATCTGCGTCAAGAAATGAAGATGTGAAGACTCCACCCCTTGAAAGGATCAATGGGAAAACTCAAAACATAAAGTGGTGTGCATAAAGCAAAGGAAGGAATCGGCAGCCATTTGTACACTATGCCACAGGGAACCCGCTAAAAATGTATCTACAATGAATCCTAATTTCTAATCATTTAGGTTTAACCAACCCTAGCCAATTAGAAAAATAATGTCTTGTGGTGACATGAAATATACTTGATTTCTCCTAAAAGTAATTCTAATCTTGTGATTATGTCAAGCTTCTCCACATGGAAAGAAATATTATCACCTGAGCAATCCCAGAGTTTCTCTGACAATATAAACTGTAATATATAAGGTTTCTGGAGATTAGACCATTAAAGAGTAGATTAATAGAATATTTCTAAGTTGGAAGTTTGACAGTATTTTTTGTTTTGGTTTTTGTGTGTGTGTTTTTTTTTGGGGGGGGGCCATCTTTATATGAGAAGAGATGTCTATAGCCTACAGCAGTAAGAGTACATTTATCACTTGATACTAGACATACGCACTTTACACCATCATTTTCACTCGGGTTTGATATCTGTCCTCCAGGAACAGAGCCCTGCAATGATGAAGGCAGCAATCACTACAGAAATTGACTGGTGTTATTTTATAGCAGAAAAATATCTGAGAGAGTGTCTAAAAAATGGAGAAGCACCCTTAGAAAGTGAAAGGTGGAATTCTTCCTGAGCATTTTGTCAAAAATACAGAAATAAAAGTGAGAATGTTTAGTTATTTGAGATGGCTTTTGAGATAATAGACGGCATATTATGGCAGCCATAACTGAATCTAGTACTAACACACATTTATTTTTAAAACTAGTTTGATACATTTCAAAGTGGATCATTAATTTGTCAGCAATAGAGAAGCATGAAGATATACAAGATAGAGAGGTGTTTGAAACAAAATTATAAATTTCCTGTACATGAGAGTAATGCTGTCTGTGCTTGGAAGATTTTATTTGTTGTTCTTAAGATTAACTTTCATGAGAACACCTGCCCCTGCCTACCTTCTAATTATCAGGAGGAGAAAAATAAATCTTTAGGTAACCCTTTTAGAGAAGAAGCAATCGACACCCATAAGCATGAAAAGAGCAAAGTAAGTTATTTTATAGATCACCTACGGGGGGGGGGCGGTCAGAGAAGGGAATGAACTCACTTAAGAACAGAGGTTCTTAAAATGTGGTCCTTCACTAACAGCATCAGCATGAACTGGTAATTTGTTAGGAATGCAAGTTATCTGGCCCCACACCCTACTCAGTGTACTAGGAACTCTAGGAGTGGGACCCAGAAATCCGTGTCTAACAAGTCCTCCAGTTCATTCTATGCAAGCCAAAATTGGAAATGATGGTATTTGAATATAATCCAAAGTGATTATTACATTGAGAGGGACCACTAGAATCAGTTATGTCCGGCGATTTTAAATTATCTTTCTGCACTCTTCATGGACAATTCACTTTAAAAAATAGATATTTGGGGTTCCTGGGTGGCTCAGCCGGTTAAGCGGCTGCCTTCAGCTCAGGTCATGATCTCAGGGTCTTGGGATCAAGCCCCACATAGGGCTCTCCATTCAATGAGGAGTCTGCTTCTCCCTCTCACTCTCCCTCTGTGCTCTCTCTCTCTATCTCTCCCTAAAATAAATAAAAATCCTTAAAAAATAGATATTCAATCAGGAATTTGTAGTTATAGGAACACAAGTTGACTACTGACAATAAGTTTGATTGGCACATCATCATGCTGTGAATGCCTACTTTCATTTCTTACTCCTCTGAGGTGGGATCAGTGTAGCTAAGGAAAGCAATTGTTAAATGAACGAAATTAGGACATAGAAGTGAGGTAAAATTCCATTTCCTTCTCTACAATAATTTTCAAGACTTGTGTACTTCCCACAACTCTAGGAGATCAATTTGGATGATAGAAGAGTAAGAAAAACTTGTCATTCTGCCTTGAGAGCATTGAAATCACACAATATGAGTCCAGCATAAACAGAAAAAAGAAAAAGGATGTTCTCACTTACCCAAAGAAGTACAGTGGAATTTTTCTTCTTTTAATGAAAAAGCAAAAAGTAAACAGACACTTGAAAATGTTAGCGAGAAAGGCATGGGATAGCGGATAACTAGTCAAAAAGGCAATTTAGCAAAATGCAGGATAAAACAATAGATGGAAAGTAAATTGGACACAATATGACATAAGAAAGAGCTCCAGAATCTCAGGCATTTTTTACTTACTCCCATGAGTTTACAGCTGTATTTGGTTTTGCTATTTTCTGCCTTCACAGAAGAAGTAGCAAGCAGTCACGATATTAAACGTATAGATCACCAGCTCTTTTCTCACCCACCCTGCATCTCCAGCCACCATCCATTCTGTCCTCACTTTTGAACATGGTGTCCTGGTAGAAATACATATTTCACAGGACTTTCCAACACAGTTACTTAACTGTAATCACTTTCCAAATAATTCTCTACCCCAAGAAGCATGTAAGTGACATTTCCAAGTGCATTTACCAGCCCAAAAAAATCTTTAAGTCCAAACAATGTAGAAGTTGATGGAGTAGAGGACATGCTACCCCAAAGTATGGTACCTTGGCAAATTGAATATTTTAACTGAAGCACTTTGAGAAAATGGCAGAAGCAGGAAGGTCACTCTGACCTTTCCCCTACCGTTCTCCCCTGAAACAGTGTATAAAACCTGCATGTGAGGGGTGCCCTCCTCATACCCGAAGGAAAAAAACATTTTCATCTCTGAAGAGTACACTGAACTCATACGTCTTAATCTATCATCTTTTCATACAACTGCCCACTCTGATCATGCCCCACAGGGCTAATGAGGTTAAAACTACCAGAAAAGCTAAAGCTTGTTTTTCAGAAAACTGTTTCTTCCCAGTCAGCTATTGTGTCTTTTCAGACCCCACTAACAAATCCACTAGCTCTCTCTGCAGAAGCCTGGACTCAAGGTCAACTGATAAGCTTTCAGCCTGTGAACAAGCAAGACCCTGCATTCCTTACCCAAGATAATGAGCTCGAGACTCCATCCAATTTATACCAGCTATGGAAGCATGCCCATACCTCTTTTCCTTGTTCTAGGATAACCTCCTGACTCAGGGGCTGAATTTTGTCTCCTTCTCAGGTAAAGTCTTCAGCCCCAAGTGCACATGGGATGTATGTTATGTATTTCCATCTTTCCTCATGCGGCATAAGTCTCTCTGCCTTTTTCACCAATATGTTTGTAATCTCAACCCCTATGACTATAGAAAAACTTGTTCTCGCCATCTCTGGAGATTTGAGGCTTGCCCTCCCTTCTTTTCATTTGGCTACCTCTCTAATAAATCCTTTCCTGCTGCATACCTCACGTCTCAGTGATTAGCTTTGCTGTGCGTAGGGCAAATGAACTTGGGTTCAGTTACAACTTTTCATCAAATCTTGCTTGAAAATACACAGGTCTGTTTCTTTAGGTCTTCATTTCCTCATAGAGGCTTCCATGCCATGTAAAATTTAGGTTAATACATTTGCATGGTTTTTTCTATGAATCTGTCCTGTCCAGTTAAAACTGCAGGCACAGCCAGGCATCCTAAGGGGATCAAGAAAAACTTTTTCCTCCCCAACAAGGTCATAGAAACTCATGAGGTAAAGATCATCTTAAAGACAAAAGACTGGTCTTCTACCTTTGAAACTGATAATACATTATACATTAATTAATTGAATTTAAAATTTTTTAATGGAAAAAAAATAAAATAAAATATTACTACCTCTGAAACCAATAATACATTATAGGTTAATTAATTGAATTTAAATTTTTAAAAATAGGAAAAAAAACCATTTTTTTAAATAAAAGTAAAAGACTGGTCTTTTCTGTATGTATATTTTGCACAGTTGATAGAACCATACTTAGCCAAGATTCTTCCACAGGTGGTAATTGCTAGAAACGTGCCTTCCTAGAAAAAAAAATGAGAACAAGGAAACTTTACTAACTTAGGTTCCTACAAACCAAACCAAAGCACCACTAACTAGTTCTAATCTCAAATATTCAGAGCTGAAAATTCTCTTTCCAAAGTAAGCCTCCAACTTGGAAATGATATTTCACAAAGAAGTATTAGAGAGTATTAGAGAGAATTACCCAATAGAGATGTTCATGTTCCCGTTTTTCCATATGTTATTTTCCCATGCGCCATCAAGAGGATGGGGGAGATGACGTTTATTAAAGTTTCATTCTTGCCTCCAGAATTTCCTTCCTAGCTGCTGACACTCATTCTGACAAGGTTTGATGTCAGTGTTTTCTTAAACGTATCCTAAGATGTCAACAGAAGGTTTTCAAACAGTGCAGACTGAGATTTCTTTCAAATGATCCTTAATGATGTGTTGCCCGGAACATCAAAGGGTTGAGGGTGCCCCATCGAGTCACAAGGAATAGGAGGAGGCAGGTTGCACAGCCTGACGTTGCAAGGGCTGCCTCGAGACGCCGAGCACGTCTGTCATGCCTAAGAGATTTTGTAGTTTCAGAGTTGTCAAAAGTGAAATAATATGCATCTTAGAGTCAAGGAAACATAGAGTTTGGCTTTATTTTCTTTAATGAGCCTGAGAGATTGTGCTAATGGACTGAAACCCATTTCTATGTCTAATTATTACTGATACATACGGACATAATTCTGCCATCCCGTTGTGTATGTTTCAAATAGTAACAGGAACTTTCAGCCTCAATGCAACCTAATATCTCAAACAGGAATTTTCTAAAATCTGCTCCTTTTTAAAAATTCCTAATGCCTTATAGGGAAAAAAAAATCACAAGATCCTTTAATTCTTTGTGCATCATAATAGCTCACCAGCAAATGAAACTGAAATTTTTGCTTCAATAAGTGATGGAAATTAAAATCACCAGATCATTACTGTGTGATGATTCAGACATAAAATACGGAGGTGGGGGAACCACACTATTCCTGCTTTCAGTATAATGCAGCGTACCTCATAAAACTCAACGGTTGACTTTTCTGAATTGTGTGGCGTCTATATTAAGGTGTTTTCTAACAACAAAAATATACTCCTTGTAGGAATAAAATTGATGGCAATGAATCTTTACGATGAATCCATTTAATGCAAATAAAATCCCTCCTGAGTGAAATACTTAATATTTCACTTCAAAATGGATTTTATTACCTATGCTGCCATTTTTACTCTCTGAACAACACTCATAAAAAGATAAGATTTCAAAGACATTATAAAATTCTGAATCGAAAAATGCAACTTTTGGGTGCATCTTGGAGAGAAAATGCGATCTACCCACAGGACTTATTAGGATGACAGTACTTACTATTTAAACCCTGACATTGTTTTTTGGGAAACTTTAGGGCAGGAAACAGTAAGACATTATCTTTGAGAAAAATGCAGTTTTACTCCGATGGTTTTCAAGCCCAATCTTTCTTCAAAGGAAGAACACTCTGCTTTTAAATGCAGTTCATTACTGTTCCCCCAGAAACGCAAAGAATGGTGCGAAGCAGGAAAAGGGTGATTATTTCTACTTTGACTGCTATTCTCTCCACGTTATGCCACTAAAAGTATGAGAAATGGAAGGACTTTAAGGGGCAGTCACTAAACAAGCACAGAAAGTGAATAAACTATAATGGAAAACAATACCAATAGGGCATTTCTTTTTTCTCAGAATCAGGGTCTCATTAAAAGCTGTCTAATAAGTTTGGCAAGTTAAAAAATGCCTTTCTCCATTATCTTACTATTTACCAAATATGCTTTATACACTATAGACCCGCTGAATACTGAAAGGCACAGAACCTCCTAGGAAAATAGACAAAACCACAGGGATAGACCATTGTCTGTTTTTCTCTACACTATTTCAAGCATAGGAAATGAAAAAAATATTAGGTTGCCTTTTCTTTAATTATTTTGGGCTGTAGAAAATAAGTGGATTGTCTATTTTAGCCTTTAGTGGCATTCTCTAGATTATGTTTTTAAGCTTGGAGACTGAAAGAGAGGAATAAGGACAAAATTGTTTAACCTTAGATACAACCTAGATGTTAAGGATGATACCAAATGGCCCAAGCAAGGTAGAGTCCCTTCCTTGTTAACTCATTTTCAAAATTCCAGAGTCATCTGGATCTCTGTTATTAAGGAATCCATGATTTGTCCCATGAAATACAAGGGAGAGGTCACCAAAAACAGAGAAATCACACAACTAGCTCCCTCGAGGCAAGGTTTTGTCTTATTTTTCGATGTATCCCCATAGCCTCACATAGAGTCTAACTGCATCATTAATCAATGTTTGATATCTATGTTTATGGAAAAAAGTTTTAACTGAGCTGACCCACTTTATAGGAAAATAACCAGCCACTTGTCTCCCCGATGTCTACCTCTTTCACGCGCACACACGAGCACGCACACACGCACACACCAAGGAAGTTAGCAATAATCATTTTGCTTTATTAATTCTCTCTTCCTTTAATATAGCAACTATATTTCTATTTGTCCTCACATGCCGTTTGCTACAGTTTTCTAATTAGAGTCAAGGGGAAAGAGATTTGGTTGAGAAGCATGTCTGTCTGAATTGTGCTGTAAATTGTAAATGACATTTGTACTTGCCAGACATTCGGTTGGGCAATATGACTACTGTGGCAGTATAAATTTATGCAAGCCTATATAATTGCTGATGATGGGAGCAAGATAATTGAGCTTAATATTTGATGAGAAAGACAGAAAAATTGCGATCCCTCCTAGTCCCCGATATGCTGAGTTCCCAATTATCAGGATTTGAAGCTGAGTGTCACAATGAAAAGAAATAACAGTGGTGAGCCTCAATGAGAATTACAATTTAGCCAGGGGGAGAGATTAAGGCCGGCTCACGGTAGGTGAAGAATTGGTCCAGGGATTCAGCCCAGACTGAAATCAGAGCGCACAGTCTCTAAATCACAGTCTGAAAGGCAAAACTGAGGCTGTGTGACAGGGAGGGTTCAGGGACAGGGTAATAAAGGGAAGAGCCAGCATGCCAGAAAAGCTCAGAACAGGCAGTTTTGAGCCAATGGAGCATGGAAGTGTTTTCATTTCCATTTCAATTGACCACTGGCCGGTGATCCCAGTCCTGTATGTGCGACAAGACCCAGGATTGACACCTGGCTCCTGGACTTCAGATGTGACAAAATCAGCCTGGTAGGCCCATGGGGGTTTGCTCTGGACATGAGGAGACCAAACCATTCTCGGCATCAGTGCACTTGGATTGGTTCTTCCTTTTTGCTAATTCAGTCAAGGGACAGTCCTTAGTATTCATGAAGTCTCACCTGTTAAAATAAATACCATTTTATGCACTTATCCAGTTGAGCCTTGCTAAGCCTTTCTGATTTGGAAATGAAGGTTTTGCATCTGAGGCAGCTTCGTGGTATGAGTGGGAGTTTAGAAGTAAATAAAATTTAAATATCATTATGTGGTTGTGACCATAGAGATATTTTTTTTCTGAACCAAATGACATTCTGGCATACTCCTGTTTAATCACCACAAATTTGAAAATGTCCACATTTGGTTTTATTCTTTACAAATTCTTGCTAGAAGATAACCAGATATTTTCTGTCTTTCTCTTGTTATCCTTCAGGTTTTAGTCAATTATATCTATCAGTCCCAGTTGATTCTGATCTTATATTCAAGTCAGGCCCCAAGAAACAGTATGTATCCTTTTAATAACCAGCTTCCATTTTGATTTTTCTCTCCATAGATGATGTGGACAGAGTCAGATCAAATGTTAGGGGACTTCTCAAGGAAATTGGCCAGCAAGAAAATACATCAACTTCTTAATTACTATACTCTCGTCTTTCCACCTGGAGCACAACTGAAATTGTTCCTGTTATGGGTCCAAGACTTACCTTCTCATGTATTCTTCTTCCTGTAATGACGCCCTTCTGGAGAATCCTGAAATATCAGCCAAGATAGATACAAGTCTTCATTCCGAATCCGACGAAATGCTAAAGGTCCCTTGATCTTCCAGCTTTATGAAAACAAGAAAAAGGTCATCTAAAGCCCAGATCAATAAAGTAAAAATTGAAAGCCTTAACTGTTCTTCTCTCTTTATCCACTGTATTCGTTTCCTATGGCTGCTACAAAAAATTACCACTAACTGGGTAGCTTAGAGAACGGAAGATTATTCTCTCACAGTTCTGGAAGCCAGAAGTCCAAAATCAGTATCACTGGGCCAAAACCAAGGTGTCAGCTGGTGTCACTGTGGCACACCTCCTTCAAAGGCTCTCGGGGAGAATTTGTTCTCGCCTCTTCCAGTGTCTGGTGACTGCAAGCTTTCTTTGGTGTGATGGTTAATTCCTAGGCCCGACAGCCGGTAAAACATTATTTCTGGGTATGTTTTGTGGCGGTGCCTATGTAAGAGATTCACATTTGAATCAGTAAACAGAGTAAAGATTGCTCTCNGTGTGCACTGCCCCAAAAAGCTGGGGAAGGTGGCAGCTCACCCCGTCCGTCCTCTCCTGTTTAATCAGAGGAATATCCACGCAGGAAGACACATCTGGATCTCTACAAATGAACATCTCCAGCGCTGAGTATCGAGGTACGAAGCAGGGAGCCGTGAAACCACGCACAGATATCCGAAGCTAAACAGAAGGGGGAGGGAGCCGCCGTGTCAGGGCGCCGGGAAGCGGTAGCCACCTACAAGGGGGAGCGAACAGACCCGAGACCCCCACGCTTGAGACAGCAGGCTGAGAAGGGAGCTCCGGGAGCCCACCGGGGCGGCTGGCGGCTGGCGGGGTTGGAAACACAAAGGACAGAGACGTGCCGGCCCTGGAAGTGAGGGCTGGGACGCCGGGGTGTGGGGCACACAGCCCCGGGATGCTGCAGGGTTGAGCAGCACCAACAGAAACAGAGTTAAAGTGGCCAGAACATCAGTGGAGAACGATCCGCGATCCCTCTGTTCTGAGACAGAGGCTGAATTTCAGCCGCTGCTGCTCTCTCAGAAGAGGCATAGCAAACCGCCAGGGAAAGCCGCCAGAGAACAAAAGCCCGGAAATACCGGCTCACAGGGTGCCCATCCCCATCCCCCCTCGCAAGGGACACAGAGACTCTACCCAAACAGGGTTTTCTGAGTACCTGCAGGCAGGCCCCTCCCCCAGAAGGCAGGCTGAAAAATCAAGAAGCCCACAACCCGGAGCGCCTGAGTGGCGCAGTCACCAAGCACCTGTCTTCGGATTAGGGTGTGATCACAACG